>NW_016922283.1:951296-1065708 GCF_001483705.2 Eufriesea mexicana | reverse complement strand
CTCTTTCCCAATATACGTTGTCATATACATACTCAGATGATGCTCCATCGCTTATCCAGTTCTTATTTCGTAATTCATCCTCGTAATTAAACCCGTCTACCATCTACTTAGCCAATGACGTCGAAATAATTCCCGAGAAAGAGGAACGATTCTTCTTGCACAGGCATGATCGGCGCTGTATGGCGGTACGTCCTAGCCGCAACGGCATCAGGAAGCGCGAAGGAGAAACCAATCGCTGGTGGTCAAACGTGCGAGTCTGAGGAGCATTATCTTAATTCAATTTGGACAGAACGACTTCGAACGAAGTTGCTTGTACGCTTTCACGCGCTTGTCAGAAACAAGCACGCTGTAGGCCTGTCCTCAACCCTGGATTCGAACCTGCATGTCAAGCCTCGTACGTCGAACCTGTTTTCGACTCTGATAAATCCAATACGAGTAAAGTGGGACTCGAAATCTCTGCACTCTACTGGCGTCGCTATATAGGGACAAATAATCTGCAGTTAGTTACGTGGTTTTCTTCCTTCAGAAGGTATAGGAAGAGGTAGCGTCTATCTATAATTTCCTTTCTTTCCTCAAACAAAATTTTCTGCCGCGAATAGCGATTCACTATGACATCTGCGCATCATGGTTAATCATAGAAGAGTTTTCATGGCGCAAAGTATTCACAAAATTGGACTTAACTGTGATATTAATGGTGAAGTTTGCGCACCTTTAGAAAATATGTGAATAGGAAGTCGTAGATACCACGAAACGCAAATTATTGTAAAATTTCTCGTGTCATTAAGGTATGCAGGTACTATGGGATGAAGAGTCATGCGAAGGGAAGTGATGTGATTTCGATAATTAAGAGGCTTATATACGGTAAGATCTAATAAAGCGAATCTTAGAATGAGGTAAAGTCTAATTTGAAAAATGCCCATGTAATTAGCGCAGATATGCACTATAATTTTAATGTAGGTTGCAGAAACGGTATATCACTATAAAAATTCAAGAGCTGGACATATGTCGCTTCAAAAATCTGAGTGAAAATGGGGATAAAATTAATCTGTATATTTTACATTTGTTTACATAGATCCCTTTAGATCCATCATAGATCCAGCACTCATACAAATTTTACCCTTATTTTTAAAATGAGGTTTATACTTCCTTTCTACAAATTTCCCATTACATTCGATTCCTTACATAATGTATACATAATACTATAAGCATTTATAATTCTACATTATAACTCGAAATTAATCTTCACAACATACTCTCACGAACAATTTCTCAACCCTTTGCACACCGCTTGCACCACTAGGTCAATGTCGTTGTTCTGCAATCCGTTATTTACTTTTATCTTCAGTAACCAGTTAAAATGAAAACATTGGATAATACAGCACTTCAAGGGAGCTCGCAAACGTCTTTCATTTTTATTTTCGAAGCAAAATTTTTGTTTCTAATATATCTCCCAGTGCAGATATGTGAATGGATTCACTAAATATCGAATAACTGAAAATGTTTTTAAAGTACACAGGGTTAACTGATACTGCTATTGTTGTAACTGACAAGGTTGGACTTTGTCCCATTGCCGGTATTCCAAAAAGTTTTCTCGCTGTATCTTTCTGTGTCTAATTCTGCACTCACTATGTGGCTGCCTAAGTACCGTCACAAAATAAATTGGATTTAATCGATTCGCTTACAGAATCCTCTACGGAGGTATGTGACTCGGTTACAGTAAATGAGAGGCAATAATGCATATCGCGATTTCGAACTTCTAGCGACACAGTGTACCGAGGAAACGGTACAACTCTAACTTATTCACAGTGGAGCGAAGGATGTTATATGAACGTGTATCGAGGGTTGTCATCGAGGTGATATCTAATCGCTGTGGTCGACTCCTCCTGGACAGGTGAAATGAGAATGTGGAATAAAATGTATAATAAAATGTGCTTTTATCCCTTTCTTCGTTTTCGAATGCCGGACGTTTAAAAGGTCGTGGATTCGAAGGCAACTACCTATACACGCTGTGGATTCTCTATTGCATTTCGGTTTTACTGTTATTCGGAATTTCACCATTGAGTATTAGTGTTTGTATTTAGAAATTATTTGTCTTACTAATAACTCGATGGAAGTGGTTGGGACATTTATGTCGATGTAACTGTGTCCCAAGTTTTTTCATTTTTGTTAGGCACTCTCGGTTAAGTGTGTTTCGGCCGTGGACTCGAGACGTAAAATTGATATGTAGAAGTTTGTGCGGCTGTCTCTTGTTTAATATTGGTGTTTCCGGTACAAAACGTATGTCTGCATAAAATATACATATTATACGAAGCAATTCAATAAGGATAAGAAAGTATAGATAATCCTTGTCTTACCTTAATGATAAATATCAAGAACAATTTTGATGTAAAGAGAGTAATTTTTAAATAATTATCAAAGCAGAAAATCAGGTATTCGTTATTTTGACGGGTTTGGTAGTACTGACGTTATGTTTTAGTTTACATAATACGAATTTAGGGCATAAAGTTGATATGAGGACATTATATAAATGTATTATGAGCTTTGCATTGCGGTATAGATTACTTCGTATCTCGATAGTTTTTATTCTAACATTATTTGTTAATATGATTCATTATTAGTGGTCTATTAGTTCCAAAAGTACCAGGCTTTTAAGAACAGTTGGCATATCAGTGATGCTTTTATAAAAACAATTGAGGATACAATTTCATTGTATGTATCCACCATTTGACTTCTCTGTTTCGTATTTTTAGTACCTTCTGTCAAGAACATCTTGTCAGACTAAACGCTTTTTGTGATTCAGTAAATATGAAGGTATCAGGAGAAAGGAATTGACCGGAAATATCCTTTCTCCTTGATTTTCTGTTTTTGGTACATCTTACTGGCCAAAAGGGAATATTCTAATATCCTATCGTAACATAATTTATATTCTAATATTCTGATACTTCATTATGGTCTTACGCTGTTAGAGGTAATAATAAAAATAAATAAAACTAGTATCGGCTTATTAGTTTCAAAGACTTAAGTTTGTAAAGAATAGAATTGTAAACCCGTTAGATTGAATGAAATGATATATTGAATTTGTAAATTAGATGTAAAGGCGTAAAATTAATACGCAATGTATTAAATTTTAAATCCACCTTCCTCCGGAAAATGGCTAATAATATTCTCCTCCTCTCTCTATTTGTAATGAAAACAAGATTTCTTATCGTGAATAATATCCAGTACGATATGCATTCATCAGATTTGGAATCTAACCTTTCACAGCACGTGACAGTTGAGGGAAATGCAGCAGTGATGTTGCACCAAGCTTATCTGCAATATATTGATTCCCTGATTATTTCAGTCCATTGCAGCCAATTTCCGTCCTTGAATCCTTAATATACATGTCAGTACATTGGTACATTATTGGAAGACGAGTAAATGTAATTCTTGTAGCTATTGATAAATATTGGTAAAGATGTGAATCAGAGACTGCAGTTATAGTAATGGCAGAATTAACCTACGTTGAAGGTAATGGAAATGTTGAATAAAATACGTATCTGTATCTTTATTCCTCTGGTATTTATAGTAAGGAAGGAGATTTTCCAAATGGAATGCTCTTTCATTGAATTAATTAACATTACATTTAAAAATAGCAGATGATAATAATAAAATTTCTCTGGAAAGTATGTGAATTATTTAATTTTAATTAGCAAATTATTACATTAAAGACTCGTTATTAAATAAGAATGTGCAGAAATAGGTATAATATAGAGCAGAATATATATTAACTTTCGGAACGAGATTCTGATATATTTCCTGCAGTAGCAATTATGCGTAACGTAGCACTGGTTGATGTGAACCGGCTACAAAATGAACAGGTGAAGCTTCATTTCCCAACCAACCGGTCAATAATGTTTTGTTTCGAAACTTTTGTTTGAATATAATCTAATTGAATAACCTGGAAATTAATTTTGGCACTGGTACTTACTGGCCTGGTTAATTAATGGCCTTTTGGTTGAATCCATGTTATCACTGGAAAAATTGCACCCACCCATAACTTTCAAATATAAACTTTAATCCTGCGTTCTATATATTAAATTTTAAACGTACTTCTCTCAAATTCTTTATTAATTATATGCATGATTTGTTAGAATAATATTAATCCTAAGAATTAATATTTAAATTTTCGATGGTATAATTACATCTGGAGACACGCATACATCATTCTTTAAATTTATTCAGTTTCCCTTTCAACCATCTTTCCAAATATCATCGTTACATACATAAAATTGATATATGGAGTAATACAGAGAGTAACTTAAAGATAACTTGTATACCAGTATTGCTAATCTTATAAGCAGTAATTTAGGGGGATATGTTAATACTTATTTATTATACTTATACATAACTTTTCTTCATCATTTCTTAGGTACTAATTGTTGTTTCCTGTTACAAGGTCTCCAACAGACCAGATTTCTAAATTTAATTTCCCAAATGACTATTCCCATATCGTAATAGTCAAAGATTTGTTACCCCCTATATATTCAACTCACAATGATCAAAGCTGAGGTCCTTCATAGTGATCACTGTATTTCCATAGTTACGCACTGTGTGGTAGAAAAGGGATATAGAACTTTCAGCGAGAGTAGGATATGAGCTGCTATTCTTTGTCTGATCCATTTAAAAAATTACGGAATATATATCTTTAATGTACACGGTTCCTCAACGCGGTTTCATTCCCAGTGGATAATATTTTACACGCTACACGCATCCACTTCTCCCTCGCATTGCGTGCAATCCTTGATATCTCGAATTTTCTAACCCACTTTATTCCAAACGGATATGATAACATTCGAAAAACCTGTAATTCGTGTTCCGGTAAAGAACGTTGTTAAAAACCGGAGTTTAAGTTGTATTTTAATTCTCACGCTTTTGTTTCGATTCTTACACGTCAGAATGATACACGTTTCAAAACTTTGAACTTATATCCTTCGAATAAAATTTCAATACGAGATTAAATTGTTAGCATTAAAAAATATAGATGTTAATGAATACCAATTATAAATAGTTTAGCATTGCTTGAACAGGTAGCAGCGTCTTAAATGCTAAATAAGCTAAGATAATAAATTTTATAAAATATAAACGATTAAGATAGACTTAAATGTATAAGTTATTTAAGGCAATAGATTGTGAATCGAATAAGGGAAGTTTGCGACATAAACAGAAGGATATAAGTCGAAAGAAGAATACGTGCTATTAGTTTATTTCATTTGACTGGAATAGGAAATGCGGTGAATGATAAGCTATACACAGGCATATCTTCGCACAGGAATTTCGGCGTGAAATTCATAATGCAAAATACAAGCTGATTTTTCACCACAGGTTCTTCGGCGTGAAGTGTCTTCCAAGGAACTCCGAACCCCATAAATGTAACATGACTTGGCAAACACTCAGCTTAAAGTGAACATGCACTGACTTCCAGCAATACCCTAACCCCATCCGTTCACACGATTCTATTTCCTTCTCTCTAACTCCTTGTGCAATGTCAAGGCGAAAAATCCTTCTGAACGAACAGAAAAAATTTCTTAATTTAAATTGAAGTCACTACCTCTTTACTTTAAAAATTTGCTTTTAAATGGTGTACCGGTTGAGGAATATTATCATGTACTGTTGCATCGATACAGGAATTGCTGCATCTTTTGTGAATTCTAGAAGCTCGAACTTCAATCTAGTAATAATTGGACTTCCTAATCATAAGAGAAAAGTAGTAATTCCCGACTTTTCTAAAATTAATTTTGGAGAAGGTTGGGAAAGGAAGAACAGTAAATTATTCTGTAGAACAGAAGCAGATATTTCCGAATATTTGACATAGAATACAGACGTTTCACCCATATCCCTTAAGCAAGAGATTGTCAAATATTTTGCTATTATATTCAATACTCTTTATCCATTAAGGAACTGAATTACAAATTGGAAAGGTATCTTCGAAATAAAAGTTAGAAACAACCACGAATATTAATTAATGGCGAAATTGTTTGAAAATTGAGATACAAGAGAACTGATACCTTCAATCTCTTCCCACAGAGGAAATATCTTCGTTAGGTATAGTTGGATAACATTCGTAGCAACATTCCTTTCCCTTAATGTGGAATAATGACGAATTTTACATCCGCCGCTTTGAACAGTAACGTGGATATTAAGAAGATTAATTCAAAGTTCCACCTCCTCCAATCGGTACTTCATTTTTACAAATCGGTACTAAATTCGTCGATTATTCTCGATTCTCAATTTGTTCCTATAAAAGGATGACCCTTTTTCCGATTCGTTGCGATATTCGTCATCATAAATTTTGTATAATGATGAATTCTAGGTTAGACATATATAGCATGGTAATGTCAATGTTAAGAAGACTATATCAATATTTCTCTCAGAAGAAATGAGCTTCTTTTCTGCACCTGGCACTCTATATCAACTTCTCAATTATATATGTATCGATTATTCTCGTTTCCCGATTTTTTTCCGACAAAAGGGCTGTATACCTTACACGTTATGTTGAATAATGACGAATTATGAATCTGTCTTATCCAGAATATTGTAGGACACCATTACAGAAAGAAACCACGAACCGGCAGTTGCCAACAAAAACAACTTACAAACCTATCAATACTTTCGAGAAGCAAATGGAAAAGGTATTTTGGGTAACAAAATTAAGTTCCGTGCTCCCTACGGGGATGTGAATCGTAGGTTAGGAAAGGAATGAAGGCATGGTCCCCGACAGCAAGGGCGTAGTCCTTAGAAATTAGTTGTGACCGACACGAGCGTGAGTCCCTTGTTTTTCAAATGAGAGTTAAATTAGACCGCGTCTTTGTGTGCTTTCGTTTCGTTATCTTGATGTTCGTTCTTTCGTTAAAACAGTTTTATAAATTTTGAGATGGTGTTACTCTGTTATTGTTGCTTTGCCAATTTTTGGTGTCTCAACGCTAGTTTCTGCCATTCTACAATTTAGTAATTTAGTAACCTAGTAATTTTAAGATTTAGTAACTTCGACATTAAGAATACTAACTCCGAATATTGGAAAGGTGTACTGAATGATGATACTGGAAGATTGGCCATATTATAGTATTAGAAGGAAAATCGGGATATTAAGTGACATGAAATTTTTACTTAAAAGTTTGTGAATTGACATTTAATCCATTGTAGGTTTATCATTAAACGGAAATATTTTTCATTCACGCCAATATAAGGAATGGAAGGAAATAAATTCTTCTTTATTTGTGACTAGGTAAAGGTATGTGTGAAAGTAAAATGTCGTGGAAGATAAAAAGGGAAATGGAAATGCTAAATTTTACATGGAAGCATCTCCAAATATTACTTCTTATAAGTACCGATAAGGATTGGAAAATGTATGGTAGGTTATACATAATTCACTTTTTATCATAATCTTCCCATGTTTTGTTATAACTTCTCTTGTGTTAGAGGTTTAACTAAAGTACCTTTAATTAGGACATTGCTTCCTTTTGATATTCGTTATGTAATTAATATAATGTTACTACGAAAATTTCGATTCCTCCCATGTGTCATTTTAATTTTCTTATAAAATAGCGTAATTCCTCACGCATTTACACAAGTATGACATTTAGGAGCAAGTGAAGATCATTTATCGGCTGGAAGATCCTGCTGGCAATATTTTATCAATATTCTACATAAAACTGCACACAAACACGTTATATATGGAAAATATTAATAAATAATTCTGTCAGAAAAAAGTTGAAAATTAACAATTCCAAAAGCAATTACTTGGGTTGACTAATTATTTATATACACGATAAAATCATGCTGCACTAATTAGAGTTGATAATAATATTTATAATAACAATATTTCCAGAGAAGCTGCCTCTTAATGCAGAATAATTAGGGCGACGAATTTACGAAATCCACGAAAGATACTGGTCATATATAATGGTTCCGCCTTGCCTGGCTCGAACTTATTCATTTGCAACAGCTGAAAGTTTTCCTGTCACTCATATTTCTTCAAATCTCGCGACTATTCGCACGCCTTTCCCACGACGAGAGGAATTAATTATGGACACGACGTTTCGTTTGAAAATTGCTGGAAGGAGGCGTCGGATTGTGCTTTATTTAAAGGCAAGCGCCGCTGCGTCGTAGAGTGGAGCACACTTGCCGGAAACCATGCTTCTCGCATGCATACAAATGGCAATAGAAACAAATAATTAGAGCAATGCCCTTATGCAGCACCGTGACCTATTTCTAGTCGCCGGCTCGCGGCGTATATATTATGTTCGCCTCCTAAAATCGGAAAATACGCTTTCGTTAGCGTCCGCTATGCGTCCTACCGCGACGACATTATTATATTCCGGCGACGTAAACACGGTATTTGCATCGAATGCACTTTCATAGAGATAAGTGAATGTATAGCAACACTTTTCTCCGTTCATTGTCTTTGCATTGCATGCAGCCAAGTGCAAAAGTGGATCCACGCTGTCTGTGCATATGAGCAGTAACAACTTTGCGAAGAGAGATGGGAGAATATCATTTGTGGGCTCTATGTATAGGGTAAGGCCGTACTCTTGCATCCTTCGACCAAATTTGCACTTGGATTTTTTTGTGGTTGAAGACGGTGACAGGTCCTCGGTTAGAATACTGTTTCTTTAAGAAATTTATTCCTGGGATTCAAATTGGGGAAAATTGGACCACTGCAGAAACCCCATGGTCTGTAATATACGATTTTTGGCAGCTAGGTAATTTCTTTCCGAAAAAGTTATTCCATTAAACTACGAACCTGTTTGCTACTACTTTAAAAACCAGATGGAGTTTTAATTGTTCTTGTTCAGTATGACTGGTGCGTGTTAATGGAATTGCATCCTGTATATATTCTGCCACATAAATTTTTTAATTGGTAACATATCGCTGGTATACTCTTCCCTGATACTGGAATTACTTGGAAATGAAAAATTGCCCATTAACTTTCAAGGTGCGACTTTAGTGGTATTATGAACCGTAATTGAACTTAATGCGAAAAAGACATTTTTTTCATTGAAACGTCCGTTGTTCCAATTTTTGCACATTTTTAGCAAGAAACTGCCTCTGCATTCTACAGTAAAACAGTGACAATACAAATTCTATCCCGGGATGCGAAAGTAAGAATCAAGAAAGTGTGCAAACTGTATACATTGTGGCGTATGGCGCTAACCGCAGACACTTCGATAGCGAGCCTGCATCGTAGTAAGTTTCTCATACTAAATCTCATAAATGTCAATTGCACTCGCATTACGCTGAAATTACGTGGAGCGTATATTAACGCCCTCGAAATTTTAATAAATCCTAAAAATTGACGAAATTTTATTTAGAATGATATGAGTATGTAAGTTGCCAAGTAAAGTTCAGTTACATCAGTACGCCCAGTTTCACTTAAATATATTAGGGTGTATGGCCTTAAGAGAGTACTAATAGAAAATTAGCTTTAATTCGTACATTAAACCAGCCAAAGTTCATACCCAAAGCCATATCCAAACGTTTTACTTGAAATTCTCCATTGAATCGAACATTGCTTTGGTCACATTATTGCGCGATATTGCGTTCAATATACGTTAGATTGAAATTCCTATTTTTTTTCAAATCCTTCTATCCCTTTCTCAATCGTGGCCCAATTAACCTGTGGTAGGTTTAGCGTTAAATATCAAATGACGATGCGTGGAGTGTCGGAATGAAGTCATTCCACGCGTTAATTTGTACCCGATACCTCGTACACCGCTTTAAGAAATTTCGTCGAATTTTCAGCGGGAAATCAATGAACCGCTATCTTTCCGCAACGATTGAATCGCCTAGGGCAAAGTGTTGAATATGCACTAGGTCCAAGAAGCTCGTTCCACGGTGTAACTCCAGTATCTCCTCAACTCCTTGCTTGGATTGGTGCTTACTGACGTGTAACGTAAGTGAGTAACACGCGTTTCCGTCTGCTCTAACGACAATGTATGACGTTAGCGGCGTGATGCGGCCAGCATTTCAACATCCTCCTGGCAAACGGGCGCGTGAACGATGGTACACTGCATCGCGGATTTGACTCGGATGCATTTGGTACTCGTCCGTGACGGAAAGCAAGAAATCGAACAGATACGTCAACGGGCACGAATAGCTGAACTGGCTGCAGGTTCGATATCGGGGAGCCATCAGTATGATCTTCTCTGCGTTAAAGATACCACCGGCGATCTCTCCCATGATATTCTTGGAAGTTTCGTGCATTCACTTCCGTCCTATCCTACAGGGTTACATATCGTGGGAAGGTTTGGTTATACACATGGCACGGATTTATTGCTGGATTCGTGATTCTCGTTAATTTTGCTATACACATTGAAGTGTTATGCAATTCGTTATTTCAATTACGTATTTTGGTGGACTGAATTTGCTGTTTAAGTTGTTATTTCACAGTATTTTAATTTTTCGGTGTAAATATCTTGGAATATTTGTTAACGAGATAGTTTAATATGGTTTGGTAGGCGGCATGTGCTATTGCGCAATATCGTAGCATTTATCAATGTCTAGTTTATTTATTTATTTCTTTATCTATACGGGATTAACCGATCTGAAAACTTACAAGAAAATTACTGCAATGAGGCAAGGAGTTAACGATAACTAGGGAAAAAAATATAATGCATGGAAGTAAATGTAAAAATGGAAATATACAAAGAGACGAGATGTGTATAACTATAATAAAAAAAGAATTATCTGCGGAGGTGTGCGATATAACTGCTGTTTTATAATGTGAAGTGATTAGCTGAATAGATAAAATGTAGAATGTGTTTTGTAAACACCAAAAATGATTCTATTGATAACTGAGTGGTATGCAAAGGCAGCTTTATATTTTCGTACACTAGGAAAGTGGTATCGTCTTGAATAATAAGTTGGAACATTGATAGAGTGTTTTTCCAATATATCAGAATGATTTACATGGCTATTGAGCACTTTACAAGCAAAAAGAGTACCAGAGGTTTCCCTCGTTCCTTCTAACGTTGTTAAAATGTCTGACGATTGTATGAATTCTCAGTTTCGACACGAAATTAACTTGGGCAGCCCAATATGTCGTGAAGCTAAGCGTAATAACGGGTATCGTACAGCACCTAAAGTTCTAGGGTGCAATTTAAGGTAAGGTGCACAGATTCTTAGAATCCGTTGTTAGATGCTTTGGAAAACCGTTAAATTTCTTGCTCTCACCTATGTTGTTATTTAAGTTGAATTGACTTGTGTATCCTCATTCAATGCTTTGTTGCACTGAATTAGCTGGCCCAGTTGTGTCCCATTCATTTTTTTAAACAGTGTTGTACTGTCATTTGGAACATAAATATTCATTCCGTAAGAATTATAGATTATTGACGAAGCATTTCAATTTTCGGCCAGAATCGGTAACAATTTCAAGACTTTGAGAAGCTCTATATTCTCCGGGACCTATTGGAAACGTTAGGATACATACTTTATCACAAGCAAGCTTAGAACTTGAAAGCTCTCCAATATTATCTTGTTTTCACATCTCTCTACAGCATGCAAACTTTATAATGCAACTATCTGTACTATGTCATTATAATATAGCTTAAACTCTTATATAAGCAATGTACATAAATGCAAAAATATTTACAAACTGCTTCAAAATATATTTCCAAGGTATCCATAGAATTCAAATTTTTATTCTGTACCATTTCATGATGAACATCGATCTATTTTTCTCAGCATATAAACGAAATTTCGGTTATCCTCATTTCGTTAATTTCCGCTAGCATCACTACATTTTCATATTTAAGGTACGACTCTCTTTACGAATTTCAAAGAGAACTGTCAATAACGAAATATGAGATTGTTAGCAGACACCACGTTCAGTTTAATTCGTATCAAGAATAACACGGGTTTATTCCGCTTGCTCTAAATTATCATAATAGAATTGTATATCCTAGTCCTTTATGAAAGTTATGGAGCATTTATGAAGAAGGGTAAGCCTATGCAAGAGGGAAATATGAATGCCTCGCAAGAGAACGACTCAAAATGAATTACCCTCCCTTAGACATAAATGTCGAGTGTGCAGGTTCTCCGAATTGAATGAAATTACATACTTGGAATTCGTCGGGCATTTCCAACTAGAAATTCGATTTAAACAATTTGAAACAGAAACTTTAATTGGAATGCATGCTAATAAAATGTGTGTGGCACCCGACGTGAATAGTATCATTGAACGTAAGTGAAGTGAATTTTAATTACATTTTACGTGGAAAAGTTATCCTAGACGACTGATAATAGTTACCGTTGAAGCTCTTACATGCAGTAAGTAAAACAATGAATGGAGAAGAAGAATGTCTCATCTGGTGCTGATATAAGCACCGCAAAAATGTAATGAAACACAGTTCTGGATGAAAATGTATGGTTCTGTTGTTATGTGTGCAAGCTTGGAATAAACTAGAAATATTTCAGAAAATTATACGTAATATGTGTAGCAATGTGAAGTAATGTGCATATAACTGAGAGGAGATTAAAACGACGAGAACTATGATTAAATTATAGAAACCGAATTTGTAAAGTATATTCCCGGTGGACGCAATACAGAAATACTAGCAATGGTAAAGAAGATTCGTATGCAACATGTATCAACCGACAAATTGTTTTCGCACACGAAACAATTAGGGCAACGGAAAATCAGCGAGTAATTTACACAGAAGTATCAGTACAATAATGTAAAAACAGTGTCAATCATGAGAGTAAAGTTCACGAATTGAAACCCAAGAACAGACAATACACATTTCGAGAAAGGTGATCGCACGATACTCGCAATGCCAACATGATTGTTTAGCTCAAGAGACTACTATATGATAATAACTGAAATAGAAATAACTTCGCGTGAAATATCGAAACGAAATACTCGTGATTCTCTATTTTCATTTCATCATAAATGGCTACAACCGGAATCCATAGGTACATACAAGAGAAGTTTCGAATTGTTACGTGCTCATTGCGAAACTTTTTCGAATGACAAGTGGTTAATAACCATAAACGTGACACTCAAGGCAACAGCGTGCCGAGAGGACCAACATTGGAGACCGAAGAGCGAGGATCGTTAGACGAGAAAAGCGTGATCGGCGCGCGAGCGGAATCAAGCTCCTTCGCTCGCCACTGCGTCTCCCCCTATCGTTTTGGTCCGGTCGGAAGCTGTGCATTCAGAGAGGGGACGCGTAATTCGGCATTTACACGTGGCTTTCGGGCATCAAAACCAGACTCACGGGTCTCGCGACTATGTTATTATATGGTCGTATTATTTCCTACATTGGATCATTCTTATGCTACTGATTCTTGCAATTATAATGTACAAGTCCGTTATTGGATCGCTCCTCTGCTTTAGATTCTTTAATCTAGTAAGTAAGTTACAGCTAATGCGGCGCGCCATACCTACCAGTAAGGGTTTTCAGACGACACAAATGAAATCAAACTGCGCTTAAATTGCATGATGTGTGTGATATTTCTAAGATAAGGCAATTCGATGCGGATCTGAAGCAGTAGTAAAGCTTTGCAGCAAAGACCGAAAGTTTTCCTAACATTCGCTGAAACTGTAATCAAGTTGCGCCGAAATAGCATGAACTTTGTGATACTACTAAAACATAGAATTTCTGTGCAGTTATAAGGCAGTAGTAAATCTTCTACAAAAAATCGCAAATTTTCTAAAAATTCGCTGTAATAGCGATCAATGCACCCTGCAATTGCTGAAAATATGTGACCGTACTAAATTTGTGTTATTATGTGCAGTTCTGAAGCAGTAAAAGAACTTTACCGCAAAAGAACCCAATTATTCTAGAAGTTCGCTGAAACTGTAATCAAACTGCGCTGAAAATACATGAAAGATGTGTTATTCTGTGAACAACGCTATTCCTTGCAGTTTCGCGTAGTTCTGCAGCAGTAGTAAGACTACGTCGCAAAAAAATCGATAATTTTCCAAAATATCGCTGGAGATGCTTTCAAACTGCGCTGAAAAAGAATGAATGGTGTGTTACTCATCGAATAACGTTGTTCATTCGAGAATTACTGAAGAAAGTAGATAAGCAGGGCATAAGATAATACAATGGGTGTAGAACTATTTTGATGGCTTTAGTCAGTAGCGTATTGCCTATTGCTTATATCTCCAGCTACAATTGATATATCTTTGTATCATTCTTGCATCTCTACAGAAATAAAAACATCTGGGAATAGATTATTCCAACGGTTATAGTTTTGTGTTGATGGCTGTTCTCAGTACCGTATAGTCAACTGTAAGGTACTCTAGACACGATGGTTCTGTACATTGATTATAATAGAGTAGCTCTGGAATATATATCATCATTGTATAGATCAATCCATCCGATAAAATTCTGTGCCGATGGCTATTCTCAGTAGCGTATTCACACTTGTCAACATTCCTAGCGATAATTACTCTATCCATTGGACATTACAGGGCTTCTGAACACCATATGTGATCACGGAATAAATTAATCCACTCGCTGTAGTACTGTGTAGATTGCTATTCTCCGTAATGTATTGCCATTTGCGAGTACCTCTAGCAGTAATAGATGTGTCCATTTATCTTTCTATAATTGCTGTACAAAGTTGTTGACCAGGGAATAGATTAACCCAATGACTGTAGTACCTTGTTTATGGTTATAATCAGAACCTTATTGTCACTTGTTAATATTTCCTGATATAATACATTAATCCACTGATCATTCAAGAATTTCCAAAGGACCCAGGTTATCAGCGAATTGAGTAGTCCAATGGAAATAGCACTGTGTAGATGGATACACTCAGTACTGCATTGTGAAATGCCTATGACAGAAGTGGTAGCTGATCTATCCATTTATAAATCTAGACTTGCTGTAGAACTTAAATAATCAGTGCATAGATTAGTCTATCGGATATAGTCTTGTGTTGATGTCGGTTCCGTGTACCGTACTGTCAAGTGGAAATATATATAGCGATAATTGTTCTATGAATTGATATTTCCCGAATTGCTATAGCAATTACGTTATAAGTGTATAGATATTACCAATGGCGTTAGGACACTGCTGGTGGATATACCAAACAGCGTGCAGTGAATAGTAAATATCTCCAGCCATAACTCCACTATGCATTGATTATACTCGATTTGTGGAACTTAAACCCTCAGTGAACAAATTAATCCAACGGCTGCAGTAGAGTAATAATGGCTGTACTCAGTATTGCTTTGTCAATTGTTAATATCTCGAGCGATAATGGATCTGTTCTTTGTCATTTTAGAATTGCTGTAAAATATAAATCATCAGTGAACAGATTAATCAAACGGCTGCAGAGCACTGTGAAGGGCTATATGCAATAATGTGTTGACTTATGTAAATTACTGCAGTGCAAATTGCCTTATCCATTGACCAGTCTACAATTGATGAAAAACTTATTTGGCCGGCGAACGGATTAATTCAATTGCTGTATGATAGTGTAAGTGGCTACACTCGGTATTGTATTGTTTACTGTCAATATCACTACGGATATGTGCTCTATCAATTCATCATTCCAAAACTGCTACGGAGTATAAATCATCAGAGAACAGACTAAGCCAACGGATTCAGTGCTCTCTCGTTGGATGTACTAGGTACCGCAATGTGAAATGTAAATGTCTCTAGACATAACCGTGGTAAACGTTCATTAATAAAGAATCGCTACGGAATTTACATCATGAGTGAAGGAATTAATCCAACGGCTACGTTACAGTGATGATGGCTGTACTGAATACTGTTCTGTCAGCTGTTAAAATTTCTAGCGACGATGGACCTTACATTTATCATTCAAGAAATGTTATAGAATACAAGCCATCGGTGATCTAACTAATAAAACGAATACAGTGCCTTGTTAATGGCAACACCCAGCACTGCATTAACATAGTCCATGCCTCTAGCTTCGACTTCTCTATGCATCGATCATTCTACAATTGCTGAAGAACTATAATGATCAGCGAACTCATTAATCCAATGCCTATAGAATTGGGTAAAAGGATACACCCAGTACTGTATTGCCAACTGTCACTATCACCGCCTATACGTGATGCATCAATTCATCATTCCAGAATTGCTAAAGAACATAAGTCGTCATTCGACATATTCATACAACTTCAACAGTATTCTGTTGATGGGCATACTAAGTTCCTCACTGCCAATTGTAAATATCTCTAGTCAAAACTGATCTATACGTCGATCATTCTATAGTTAGTGAGGAAATGAAGCGAACAGCGCACAAATTAATACAGCGGCTACATTAGGGCGATGATGGAAGTCCTGAGTGTGGCTCTGTAAATTGTGAATAGCACTACCGATATATTATCCATCCATTGATCATTCTAGAATGGCCGTTCAATCTAAATCATCAGTGAAGAACTTAATACAACGGCTACGTTACAGAGGTAATGCCCTTACTCAGTAATGTAATGCATGCTGCTAATACCTTGCGCGATAATTGTACCTTCAATTGTCATCCTAGAATTGCTACACTATTAAAACCAGCAGTGGACAGATTAATCCAAATGATAGTGCTCTGCTTTTGGATATAACATGTACAGTACTATCAATTGTAAATATCACTAGACAGAGATGATGTATACATAGATAACTCTAGAATTCTTGTGGAACTTAAGTCGTCAGTGTGCAGATTGGTCAGACCGCTACAGTGCACTGTTGATGGCTGCAATCATTGCTGTATTATCATTAGTCCATATCACTACCGATATATGATCTATCCGTTGTTAATTCGTGAAATGCTATGCACTTTAAATCTCCATTGAACAAATAAGCACAACGGCAACGTTACAGAGGTAATGGCTGTACTCAGTACTGTGCTGTCATTTGTTAATATCTTGGGCGACAGTATGCCTGCCTATTGTCATTCTATAATTGCTCTAGAAATTAAATCATAACTGTCGAGGCTAATACAACGGCTGCAGTGCTCTCTTCGTGGATGTAATATGTTCTATACCGTCAATTGTAAATATCTCTATACGTAACGGTACTATTGATCCAATATTCCAGCATTGCCGTGGTATTTACATTAACAGTGAAGTTATGAATTCAACGTACACTGTAGTTAGGTGATGGCTTTCCACAGTATTGTGTTGTCAGTTGTTAATGTCTCGAGCTGTAATGGATCTGCCTCTTGTCACACTAGAAGCGCTATAGGATTTGGAACGTCAATAACATTATAAATCAAATGGTTACAGTGACCAGTTGATGCCTATACTCAGTACTGTATTGACATATGTCTATGTCTCTAGCTTCAATTGCTCTGTCCATTGAGTATTCTGAAATTGCTGAACGACTTAGATGGTCAGCGAACATGTTATTCCAATGGATATAGTACTGCGTAAATGACTACACCCAGTTCTGTGTCGTCGACTGTCAAAGTCATTACATGTATGTGACCTATCAATTGATTATTCAAGAATTGCTACGGAGTTTGTGTCATTAGTGAACAGAATAGTCCGACAGCTACAATGCCCTTTTGGCGGAAGTAATAAACACCGTATTGTCATTTGTAAATTTCTCTAGGCATAACATTACTGTACACTGATTATTCTGGAATTGCTTTCGAATTTACATCTTCAGTGCACATATTAATCTAAGGGCTACGGTAATGTGATGACGGCTGTACTCAGTACTGCGTTGTCAATTCCTAATGTCACGAGGGATAACGCAAATGGGTTTTGTAATTCTAGGATTGCTTTGGAGTATAAATCATCATTCAACATACTAACCCATCTGCAACAGGGCTCTGTTGGTGGCTATACTGCGTACGGTTTTGCCATATGTATTTGTCTCCAGCTACATATCCTACATTAATATACCATTCCGCAATTGCCGATGAAATCAGATGTTCAGCGAGCAGATTAATACAAGGGCTATGGTATTGTGTACATGGCAACACTCTGTACCCTGTAGCTAATGTCCATATCACTACCGATTTGCGATCTCTGCGTTGGTCATTCTATAGCTGCTATGGAATACATATCATCAACGAACAGGTTTATCCAACGGCTACAGTGCTCTGGTGGCGGATGTACTTAGTACCGTGCAGTCAACTGTAAGTACCTCTGGCCACAAACGTACTATACACTGATTCTTATAGAATGGCTGTTGAATATGAATCATCGTTAAACAAATTGATCCAACTGCTGCAGTGATCGTTTCGCAGATGTGCTAGGCACTGTGCTGCCAATTGTAAATATATCTAGCCATAATCCTACTATACATTGATCTTTGTATCGTTGCTTTGGAGATTAAATCATCAGTGGACAAAGTAATCCAACGGCTACAGTACTGTGATGATGGCTCTTCTGTGTACTGTGCTCACAATTATTAACACCTCGGGCGATAATTGATCATTCTTTTGTCATTCCGGAGCGCTAAAGAATTTAAGTCATCACCGAAGAGATTTCATCCAACGGCTACAGAGAACTAACTGTGGATGTACTCAGTTCTGTATTATCAAGGCTTAATCTCTCGAGCGATAGTTGATCTCTCTTTCGCCACTTTAGGATAGCAGCAGAATATAAACCACCATTGAGCACATTAATTGAACGGCTATTGTGGATATCCCAAGCGATAGTTAAGGTATACATTATTTATTATAGAATTGCTAAATACCTTGACTCAGGCTTGAACTGTTTAGTCCGGCGTCGACTATGCTCCTTTGGTTTCAGTCATATGTACAGTACGGTCAATTATTAATATTTTCAACTGTAACCTGTTTATGCTTGATTAAACCAAGAATTGCTATACAATTTAAATCGTAACTGAGCAGATCTACTTATCTTCTGCAGCACATTGTTGACAGCTGTTCCCTGGGCTGTCTCTTCAATCGTAAACATCTCGAGTGATAATTGATTTCTCTTTTTTCCTTCTGGGACTGCAACTTTGTATAAATCATTAGTAGGCAGAGTAATCCATTGGCAGTAGTGATCTGCTGGTGGATGTACTATGTATCGTACTGACAATTGTAAAAATCCTTAGCTATAACCGTAATGTACATTGACTACTCTTGAATCGCTTTGGAACTTTAGTCACCAGTGAACAAGGTAGTCCAACGTCTACAGTACTGTTATGACGGCTGTACTCAGTAACGTGGTGTGAATTGTAATTATATCGAGCTATAGAGTATCTGCATTTTGTGATTATAGGATAGCAATAGAATATAAATCATCATCGAACAGGCAATTGCAACAGCTGGAGTGCACAGTTGGAAGATGTGCCAACTACCGTTTTCTCAGTTGTAAATATCTCCATCCATACTCGTACTATATATTGGTTATTCTAGAATTGCCTTTTCCTTTACCTCATGATAGAACAAATGACCTAACGTCTACAGTACTTTGAAGATGGTTGTACTGAGTACAAAGTTGCTAATTGCTAATGTCTCGAGCGATAATCGATGTGTCTTCTGCCATTCTAGAATTTCTATAACACATAAATCTTCACTGAACAGATTAATCCAACTACTACAGTGCTGTGCTGGAGAATGTGCTATGTACCGTACTGTCAATTGTAAAAATCTGTACCCACAACCGTAATGTACGTTTATCATTCTAGAATGGCTGTAGAACTTCTATCATCAATGGACAATTCAATCCGATGACAACAGTAATGAAACGATGACTGATCGCAGTATTGTATTGTCAATTGTTAATATCGCGATGTATTATGTGTCTGTGCTTTGTCATTCCAGATCTGCTATAAAATATGTATCTTCGTTGTGCAGATTAATGCAAGGGCTACAGTGCTCTGTTGGTAGATGTACGAAGTACCGTAATGTTATTTGTAAACATCTCCTACCACAACCGTACTATACATGGGTTATTCTAGAGCTTGTTTGGAATTTACGTCATTAGTGCGTAGTGTAGACAAACAGCTACTTGACTGTGATGATGGCTGTACTCAGTACTGTACTGTCAACTCGACACAATGGATCTGCTGTATGTCGTTCTTGAGCTACTATAGATAATAAATCATTCATTCAGCTGGTTAATCCAACGGCTACATGTCTTTCTCGGCAGTTATACTCTGCTCCGTACTGTTAATTGTAAATGTCCTTTGACATAACTGTACTATACACTGATTGTTCCAGATTTATGGTCCATTTATATCGCACATGAGCAAATTAATCCAGCTGCAGCAGTACTGTGATGATGGCTGTACACTGTACTATGTTGTCAACTGCTAATATCTGGAGGGATAATGGATATGTAATTTGTCACTCTACAATTTTCATATAGCCTAAATCATCACTGAACAGATTAGTCCAACGGCTGCAGCGCTCTGTTGGTGGATGCAATACGCACGGTACTGTCAATTGTAAATATCCATATCCATAGCCGTAATATACATACGTTATTCTAGAATAACTTTGGAATTAGCATCATCAATGAACATAAGATTCAACGCCTGCAGCACTGTGATAATGGCTGCCCTCAATACTGCGTTGTCAATTGTTAATGCCTCGAAGGACAGAGGATCTGTATTTCGTCATTGTAGTAGTGTTATAGGATTTAAGTCATCATTGGACAGGTTAATCTAACGGCTACAGTACAATATTGGTGGAAGTAATTTGTAGCGTACGGGCAATTGGTTATATCTCGAGGGATAAGGTACCTTCATTCTTCATTCTAGATTGGTTGTAGAATATACATCATGAATCGACAGATTAACGCAACGGGAAAAGTTCTCTGTTGGTAGAGGCGCTGAGTGCCGTACTGTCAAGCGTAAATATCACTGGACATAACCGTACTATACATAGGATATTCTAGAATTGCATTCGAATTTACATCTTCTTCGAACAAAGTATTCCAACGGCTACATTTCTGTGATGATGACTGCACCCAGTAACCTGTTGCCAATTGTTAATGTCGCGAGGGTTAATTGATCCGTATTTCTTCATTCCAGGATTGTCATTGTGCCTAAATCAACATTCAACTAATTAATGAATTTGGTACAGAGCTCTGATCGTATGTTTGTGAAATATCTCACTGTGAATTAAAAATGTCTATAGGCATAAACATAGCATTCATTAATTGTCCTAGGATTGCTTTGGAACTTGCATTACCAGTGAACAAATTAATTCATCGCTAACGTTATTGTGATGATAGCTGTGATCAGTCCTGCAATGTAAATTGTTAATGCCTGGAGATAAAGTGTATCCATTATTTGTAATTCTATGGTTGCAATGAAGTAAAAATCGTCACTTAAGAGAACAATCCAGCAGCTACACTGCCCTTTTTGTGGATGTACTGAGTATCGTACTGTTGGTTATGAATATCTCTAGTCATAATCGTACTACACAATGACTATTCTAGAATTGCTATGGAATCTACATAACCAGTAGACAAAGAAATAAAATGGTTGCAGCAACGTGATGATGGCTATACACAGTGCTGCGTGGTCAATTTTTTTTATGTCCAGGAGTAATGGACCTTTGTTTTGTCTTTCTAGACATGCTAGGAAACTTAAGTCATTTGTGGACAGACTATTCCAGAGGCGACAATGCTCCGTTTGTGTATGGGCTATGTTCCGTACCCTCAATTGTAAACATTTCTACACACAACTGCAATATGCATTGATTATTCTAGAATTGTTGTAAAATTTGTATCATCGATGAACAAACATCTACATCGGCTATAATACTGCCATGATGACTGTACTCAGTACTGTGTCGCCAAATGCAAGTTACTCGAGTGATAATGGATATTTTCGCTGTCATTCCAGAATTGCTATGAAGCCTAAACCATTATTAACCTGACTAGTCTAACGGTTACAGTGCCATGTCGTTGGATGTACTAAGCACCGTACTGTCAATTCTAAATATCCCTAGCCGTAGCCGTACTATACACAGACTACCCTAGGCTTCATTTGGAGGTAACATAATTAGTATGCAAATGATTCAACGTATAAAGCATTGTGGTGATGGCCCTACTCAGTACTGTGTTGTCAATTGCTTATATTTCAGTTGCTTATATAATAGTTGATCTGCTTGTTTTGATTGTAGAATTGTTGCGCGATATGAATCATCATTGAGCAGATTAATCCAACGGATACAATTCTCTGCTGGTGGATGTGGTAAGTCACGCAATGTCAGTTATAAATATCCCGAGCCATGACCATACTGTACATTGATTATTTTAAAGCTGATTTGGAAATAGCATTATTAGTGAACAAAGTGATTCAGCGGCTACAGAACTGTGATGCTGTATATTCCAAAGAAATTCTGTAATAATCTGTGTATGGTACTGTTGTGGCTAGGGAAGTCTACAATTGTGAGTACGGTGCACAATGCATCCACCAACAGAGTACTTTTGCCATTCGATCAATCTGTCCACTGATGATCTTGGTTATATATCAACACTAGAATGAAAGACGAAGATCCATTATCATTCGAGACATTAACATTTGACAACACGGCACTGAGTACAGCAATCATCAGAATATTGCGCACGTTGAATTACATTGTTCACTGATGATGCAATTTCCAAAGCTGCCCCAGAATGATCAATGTATAGTATGGTTATGGCAAGGGATAATTACAAATGACGGTACGATACTAAGCACATATACCAACAAACCATAGTCGACGTTGGATGAATCTCCTCTCTGATGATGGATAGCGTAAAGCAATTGCACAATGCGAAGTGCAGGTTCATTATCCATCGAGATACCAACAGTTGACAACACAGTACTAAGTACAGCCAGCGCCACAGGAATGTACCCGTTGGATTACCTTGTTCACTGATGACGTAAATTCTTAAGTAATTCTAGGATAACCTACTTATAGTATAGTTATGTCTAGAGGTAGTTACAGCTGACATTACAGTACATAGTATATTTACTAGCAGGGCAGTATATTCGTTCGATTAATCTGATCAATGATCATTTAGATATTATAGCAATTCTAGAATGACAGAGAACATATCCATTATCCCTCGCGACATTAACAACTGACAACACAGTACCGAGTACAGCCATCACCACAATGCTGTATCTGTTAACTCATTTGTGGACTCATGATAAAAATTCCAAGCTAAGTCTAGAAAAATATCCGTAAAGCACGGACATTGCAAACGATATTTACAATTTACAGTACGGTACTTAGTGCATCATCCAACAGAGCACTCTATCCGCTGGATGAATCTGTTCTCTTATGATGTATATCCTAAAGCAATTCTAGAATGAAAAAAGACAGATCGATTATCCCTAAAGGTATAATCAATTGACAATACGATACTGAGTACTGCTATCGCCACACTGCCGTTGACGTTGCCCTACTATGTTCACTGATGCTGCAAATTACAAGGTGAGTCTAGAAATACATATGTGTAGTACGGTTATGACAAGTGATATTTTCATGACAGAACGGCATTTAGTACATCTTCCAACACATCACTTTTGCTGTTATATTAATCTGTTTACAAATGATGTATATTCCACAGCAAATTTAGTACTAGAAATGCAAATCCATAATCCCTAGAGGTATTAACATATGACAACACAGCACTGAGTATAGCTGTCGTCATGATATTTTAGCTGTTGGATATGTTTGCTCACTGATGATGTGAATTCCAAAGCAATTCTAGAGTAATCAATACATATTACGGTTGTCGTCAGATGTTTCCAATTGGCAGTACGGCTCTTATTGCATACACAAGTACAGCGCAGTGGGCCAGAGAGAATTCTGGTCAATCATGATTTAAACTCTACAAGAATTCTAGAGTATCAAAATGCTTGTCCTCTGGCCCTCGTGAAATTAACAATTTTCAACACAGTACTGAGTACACCCACCATCCCATTAATTTTGCCGCTGGACTGCTTTGTTCACTGCTTTTGTATATTCAAAAGTGATTCTAGAATGACCTATGTATTGTTCGGTTATGGATTGTAATATTTGCAACTGACGCTACGGCATTTATTACATCTTCCAACAGATCACGGTTCCTGCTGGCTTATCCTGATCGCTGGTGATGTATATTCCACACCAATTCTAGAAAGAGAATTGCAGATTCATTATCCCCCGAGTCATTAAGGCATTGCAATACATTACTATGTACAGCCATCATCACAGTACTGTAGCCGCTGAATAAGTTTGATCACTAATGATGTAAATACCAAAGCAATTCTGGAATAATCAACACATATTGCGGTTGTCGTCATATACTTCCCACTGACATTACGGCTCTTATTACGTACGCCAGTATAGCTATGTATCCGTTTGATTATTCTGGTCAATCATGGTTAAAACTCTATAGCAATTCTAGAATGACAGAATACAAATCCACTGACCCTCGATATATTTGCAACTTACAACACAGTTCTGAGTACACACACCATCGCAGCAATGTATCCGCTGAACAACTGTCTTCGCTGATAATAATATCGAATATATGTTTCTAGAATAACGTACGTAGTGTTCAGTTAAGTCCAGTGATATATACAATTGACATTACGGCATTTGTTACATGTTCCAACAGATCACTGCTGCCGTTGGAATGTCCTGCTCACTGGTGACGCATATCCATCACAAATTCTTGAAAGATAAACGCAGATCCATTATCCCTCGATACATTAATAAATTAGAACAGTACTGAGTATACCCACCATCACATTTTTGTAGCCGCTTTGCTGCTTTGTTCACCGATAACGTATATTCAAAAGTGATTACAGAATAACCAATGAATAGTGCGGTTATGACTAGTGTTATTTACAATTGACAGTACGGCATTTAGTACATCTTCCAGCAGATTGCTTTTGCCGTTGTATTGTTCTGTTCACTGATGATATATACCCCACAGCAAATCTAGAACCAAAAATGCTAATCCATTATCCCTCGAGATATTAACATAAAAACCCATAGCACTGAGTACAGCCGTCATCACGGTATCGTAGCTGTTGAATAACTTTGCTCACTGATGATGTAAATTCCAAAGCAATTCTAGAATAATCAACACATATTACGATTGTCATAAGATGTTTCCAATTGACAGTAGGGTACATATTACATACACCAATGAAGCACAGTATCCGTTGTATTATTCTGTTCAATGACGATTTAAATTCCATAACAATTCTAGAATCACAAGGTAGAGATCCACTGCCTCTCGAAGTATTTGGAATTTACAACACAGTACTGAGTACACCCACCATCCAAGTTTTGTAGTCGCTGGCCTAGTCTGTTCGCTGATAATGAAAATTCGAAAGTGACTCTGGAGTAACATTTGTATAATGCGGTTACGGCTAGTGATATTTGCAATTGACAGTACGGCATTTAGTAGATCTTCCAACACATCATATTCGCCGTTGGATTAATCTGTTCACTGATAGCGTATATTCCACAAATATTCTAGAACGATTAATGCATATCCATCATCCCTCGAGAAATTAAAGAATGAGACCACAGGACTTAGTACTGACGTCATCACGTTACTGTAACCGCTGAATTGCTTTGTTCACTGATGATGAAGATTCCAAGGCAATGCTGCAATAATCAATGGACATTACGGTTACGGCTTGGGATATTACCAATTGACAGTACGGCCATAATTACGTCCACCAATATTCCAGAGAAGCCGTTGTATTATGACGCTCAATAATGATATCAATCCTATAACTATTCTTGAATGACAAAATTCATATCTTCTGTCCCTCGTGTTACAACTTACGACACAGTACTGAGTACACCCTCCATTACTGTAACTTTGCCGCTGAAATACTTTGTTCACTGTTGACGTTAATTCGAAGGTGACTCTAAAATAACCTATGTATAGTGAGGTTATGCCTAGTGAAATTTACATTTGACATTACGGCATTCCGTACATCATACATCAGATGACCGTTGCCGTTGGTTTATCCTGTTCACTGATGATGTATATTCCACACCAACTCTAGACTAAGGAATGCAGATCCATTATCCCTCGAGATATTAACAAAATACAACACAGTACTGTGTACAGCCACAATCGCAGTATTGTAGCGGTTGAATAACATTTTTCACTGATGATGCAAATTCGAAAGGAATTCTGGAATAATTAATGTATGTTACAGTTGTCGTGAGACATTTCCAGTTGAGAGTACTTTACTCATTACATCCACCAATATAGCAGATTGGCCGTTGGATTATTCTGTTCTGTGATGATTAGAACTCCATACTAAATGTACAATAACATAATACAGGTCCCGTTACCCTCGAGATATTCACAATTGACAACACAGCCATGAGTACAGCCACTATCACAGTAATTCAGCCTTTGGAATACTTTGTCGACTGGTGATGTACATTCCAAAGCAGTAGCCGATTAATCTGCGTATATTACGCTTATGGCTAGAGATATTTGCAATCCACAGGGCAGTGCTTATTATATCCACCATAATGACACACTAGCCGTTGGATTAAGCTGTTCAATGATAACTTAAATTCTCTAACATATCTGGAATAACAAAATACAGGTGTACTATGCCATGAGTTATTAATAATTGGCAACACAGTACTGAGTACGGCCACCATAACAGTAATGTAGTCGTTGGACTACTTTGTATACTCATAACGTAAATTCGAATGTGATTCCAGAATAACCTATGTATAATGAGTTTATGTCTAGTCATATTTACAACTAGCAGTACGCCATTCATCTCATCTTCGAACAAATCAAAGTCGCCTTTGTATAAATCTTTTCACAGATGATGTATATTCCTAAGCAGATCTAGAACCAGAAATGTAGATCCATTAGACATCGAAATATTAACAGTGGACGACACAGTACTGAATACAGCCATCATCACAGTATTGTAGGCGCTGCATTACTATGTTCACTGTTGACTTAAATTCCAAAGCATTTCAGAAATAATGAATGCATGGTACGGATATGGATTAGACACTTCTAATTAACAGTACGTTACCTTGTGCGTCTTCCAACAGAGAACATTTGCCTTTGGGTTAGTCTGTGCGCTGATGATGTATATACTGCAACAATTCCAGAATGAAAAATGCAGATCCATTACCTCTCGAGACATTAACAACTTAAAATACAGTTATGAGTGATGGCCTCATCAAAGTATTATAGCCGTGGAATTACATTTTCCACTGATGATGTAAGTTCCGCAGCAATTCTATAATGAACAATGCATAGTACGGCTATGGCAAGAGATATTTACAATTGACAGTACGGTACATACTAAATCTACAAACAGATCACAGTTGCCGTTGGAATAATCAGTTCAATGTCGGTTTAATTTCAATAGCAATTGTGGAACGTCAAAAGACTGATCCATTATCCGTCTATATATTAATAATTGTCGATGCAGTATTGAGTACAGCCATCATCACAGTACCGCAGGCATTGTATCATTTGCTCATTGATGATGTAAATTCCCAAGCAATTGTAGTGTTATCAGTGCATAGTAAGGTTACGTAGTGAGATATTTGCAATTGACAGTAAGGTACTTAATGCATCCACCGGCGGAGCACTGTGACCGTTGTATTAATATGTTGAATGATGATCTATTTTATAGTAATTCTAGAATGATTGCGGACATATCCACTATTCCGCGCGATATTAGCAACTGACAACACAGTACGGTGTACAGCTATTATCAGAGCATGGCGGCCGTTGAATTAATTTGTTCACTGAAGACGCAAGTTCCAAAGCAATTCTAGAGTAATCAGCGTACTTTATTGTTATGGCTAGAGATAGCTTCTGTAGCCAGTGCGTTACTTAGTACATTCGCCGGCATATCTGTGTCGGCGTAGTATTGATCGCTTCAATGATAACTTATATTCTATAACAAATCTATAATGGCAATATAAGTATCCATAAACCCTCGAGATATTAACTCTTGACAACAAAATGTAGAGTACAGCCATCATCACACTACTGAAGTGGTTGGACTACTTTGCACACTGGCGATGTAAATTCCAAAGCAATTCCAGAGAGCCTATGTATAGTGCGGTTATGGCTAGTGAAACCTGCAATAGACAGTCCGGTACTTATTACATCCGCCAGCAGAGCAGTGTTTCCGTTGTAGTAATCAGTACAGTGATGATTTAGGCTTTGTAGCAATTTCAGAATGACAGCTGATATATCCATTATCCATCCAGATGATAAAAATTGAAAACATGTTACTGAGTACAGATGTCATCACAGTACTGTAGCCGTTGAATTACTTTGTTCACTGATGACGCTAGTTCCATAAAAATTCTAGAATAATCAATCTACGGTATGGTCATAGCTAGAGATATTTACAATTGTCTGTGCGGTGCTACGTACATCTGCCAACAGAGCACTGTAGAGCTTAAATTAATCTGTTTAATGATTATTTCGATTCTACATCAATTCTAGAATAACAAAATACAGGCCCATTATACCGTGCGTTATTAACAACTGAAAACACAGCACAGTGAGCAGCCATCTTCATACTAATGTAGCCGTTGGAATATTTTTTTCACGAATGATGTAAATTGTAAAGTAATTCTTGAATGACCTGCGTATACTACGGTTACAGCTAGTGATACTTACAATTGACAGCATGATGCCAAGTGCATCGTCCTAGAGGGCACTATAGCCTGACGTTTAGTCAGTTCAATGACCATTTATAATCTGTAGCTATATGAGAATGACAAAATACAGAACAATTATGCCTCGACAAATTAGCAATTGACAACAAGGTACTGAATGGAGACATCCTCACGGTACAGTTGCAGTTGGACCACTTTCCTCACTGATGATCCAAATTCCATAGCAATTATATAATAACCTATGTATGGGGCGGTTATGGCTAGTTATATATACAATTGGCAGTACGGCACTCATTATATCTATCAACAGAGCTCCGTTGCGGTTGGATTAGTCTGCTCACTGACGATGCATATTCCACAGCAACTCTAGATTGACAGAGTAAATGTCCACGATACCTCGAGGTATTAACAATTGACAACACAGTACTCAGTACACTCACCATCACAGTAGTGTAGCCGTTGAAATACTTTGTTCCCAGATAATGTGAATTCAAAAGTGATTCTGGAATAACATATGTACAATGCGGTTATGGCCAGTGATATCTACAGTTGACATTGCGGCACTTATTACATCTTCCAACAGATCACTGTTGCCGTTCTACTAATCTGGTCACTGATGATGTATACTACACAGTATTTCTAGAACGAGAAACTAAGTTCCATTATCCCTTGAGATATTAACAAATGACAACAAAGCACTGCGTACAACAGTCATCACAGCATCGTCGCTGTTGGACAACTTTATTCACTGATGTCGAACGTTTCAAAGCATTTCTGGAGTTATAGTTGTATATTACGGTCATGGCTTGCGACACATCCTATTTTCGGTGCGGTACTTATTACATCCATCAATACAGGACTATAGCAGTTGCTTTATGCTGTTCAATGACGATTTATTCCTACAACAGGTCTAGAATGACAAAATACACATCCACTGTCCCTCGAGTTATTAGTAATTTGCAAAAAGGTACTGAGTACACACATCATCACAGTAATTCAGCAGCTGGACTACTTTGTTCACATACAATGTCAATTTCAAGGTGATTCTAGAATAACTTATGTTTAGTACA
This sequence comes from Eufriesea mexicana, assembly GCF_001483705.2. Classification (NCBI taxonomy): domain Eukaryota; kingdom Metazoa; phylum Arthropoda; class Insecta; order Hymenoptera; family Apidae; genus Eufriesea; species Eufriesea mexicana. The sequence goes on along the minus strand of NW_016922283.1, from coordinate 1,036,075 downwards.
GTTATGGCTAGTGACGTTTACAAATAAAGGTACGGTGTTTAGCACATCATCTAACTTAACACTGTTGCAGATGTATTAATCTGTTCAGTGACTATGTACATTCCACAGAAATTATGGAACGAGAAATGAGTGTCCGTTGTCCCACGAGGTGCAAACAAATAACGACACAGTACTGAGTACAGCCATCATCACAGTATTGTAGCCGCTGTTTAACTTTGGTCACTGATGACGAACATTCCAAAGCATTTGCGGAATAATCATTATGTATTACGGTTATGGCTTGAGATACTTCAAGTTTGCAGTATGGCCCTCATTACATCCACCAATAAAGCAGAGTAGCCGTCGGAGAATTCTCATCAATCGTGATTTAAATTCGACTACAATTCTAGAATGACAAGATACAGATCCCCTGAACCTCGAGATAGTAACAATCGACAACACACTACTGTGTACTGCCACGATCAGAGTAATGTCTCCATTGGACTACTTTGTTCACTGATAACGCAAATTCGATGGTTATTCTGGAATAAGGAATGTAGTGTGCTCTTAAGCGTAGTATTACGTACAATTGGCAGTACGGCATTTAGTACATCTACCAACAGATCAATGTTTCCGTTGGATTAATGTCTTCACTGATAGTGCACATTCCCCAGCTATCCAAGAACGAGTAATACAGATCCATTACACCTCGAGATATTAACAACTGTCAACTATGTACTGAGTGCAGCCATCATAACAGTATTGTAGCCGCTGGGCCTCTTTGCTTACTGATGCTGTATATTCCAATGGAATTCCAGAATATTCAATGTATATTGCATTTATGGCCTGAGAAATTTTCAGCTGACAGTACGGTGACTATTACATCCACCAATATAGCGCTGTAGCCGTCGGAATAACATGGACGATGTTGATTTCGGCTTTATGGCAATTCTAGAATGAAAAATGAAGGTCCATTATATCTCGCGAAATTAACAATTTGTAAAACAGTACTGAGTACAGCCATCGCCACAGCCCTGTAGCCGTTGGACAACTTCGTTCACTGCTGATATAAGTTCCAAAGAAATAATGGAATAATCATTGTTTTTCACACCTATGGCATGAGGCATTTCCAATTGGCACCGCAGTACTTATTACATCCCCGAAAATAGTAATGCAGCCGTTGGAATTTTGTGCTTAATGTTGATTTAAATTATATAACGCTTCCAGAATAACCAAATACAGGTCCACTCTACCTCGGGATATTGACTGTTAATGTACAATCCACTGAAATTCGAGAATGAAATATGAGGATCCATTGTCCCTCGGGATATTAGCAATTGACACTACAGTACTGAGTACAGCCATCATTACTCTAATGTACCCGTTGGAATACATTGTTCACTGTCAATGTAAATTCCAGAGTGATTCCAGAATACACCATGTCTGCTACCGTTACGGCTAGCGATATTTACTATTCACAGTACGGTAATTAGTACATCTACTAACAGAGCACTGTTGCCGTTGGATTAAGTAATTCACTTGAGATGTATATACTAAAGCAGTTGTGGATTGGAAGATGAAGGTTCATTATCCCTCTGGATATTAACAATTGGGAACAAGGTACTGGGTGCATCCATCACCACAGTACTGTTGCCGTTGGCCTACTCGGTCCACTGATGATTTATACGCCAAAGCAATTTTTATTTTTTATGTGGGATTGTGGGATGTGGCAATAAGTTCGGCCCTGGTACAATGACAAGTGTGTCTGGCCCCTGATCGAAAGAGACGGCGCGCTACAGGATTGATTTCAATGAATGCTTAGGTTAGAGTTATAGATTAGATATGCGTGCAGAGAGTTTGAAATACCGCGGCCACCGAAGTTGTGTCGAGAAGAGGTACGATTGCGAAGGAAGGCCTGGTATGGAAAAGGACAGAGGGAATTCTTAAACAAGAGTGCCAGGGCGCGGACAGCACCAGTCCTTTACTGTCCTCAAAATAGTGTGTAATCAGCAAAAGTCGAGCGTATCAGTAGCTGATCTCTAGTTTCATCGCCAATAAGTATACGTTTATTGTATTTTAAGAAGCAGTACAACATTACTTCAGCCCATCCACACACCCCGATCGTACATTTGGGGGCTCAGCTGGGATCATCATGATTTGGCGACGGGTAGTGTTGTTAAATGTATTAAGTCGCAATTGTCAAGTGCAGTGAAAGTTGTACGGCCAAAGGTGTGTGACAGATTTCGAAAAGAAGGAAGACAATAAGCTTGGAGTTTCGGCGAAACGATGGAAGCAAGGAGAAGCGACGGGTAGGTAGAGCGTGGTGCTAAGGTGCAAGAGGAAGACGACGATATCCTCGAGCAAACGGTGGTGAACCGCGCAAAAGAAAGGCCGAAACGCACAAGAAGATGAACGTCCGGCATATTCACGGAAGATAAAATAATGCGAATGAAGGTGGACCCATTGGAGGAAGAATTAAAAAAAACTAGATCTGGAGCCTACGGGTAAAAAATAAGAGTTATGGGAGAGGTTATTAAACTATGATAAATGCAACGCGGTAGGAGAAGCATCCGTCGACGACGATACGGAGAGCTGTGAATCCGGCGATGACAGCGACGCATCGAGCGGGAACACAAGGGAGACCGCAAGACGACGGAGCAAGAACTGAACACGCAGGCGAAGCAGTAGACGTAGCAACAAATTTACGATAGAAGACGTCGACGAGTGTCTAGTACATTTTACAGGAGACTACAAGCTACCGATCGAGAAATGGATTGCAGGTTGCGAAGAATTAAGTACGTTACTGGACTGAAACGAAGTAGAGATGCTACTGTATGCAAAACGTATGCTGAAAGGGTCAGTTAAGGAATTCGTTGCGTACGAAAGAGGGCTAACGTCATGGAAGAAATTAAAGGAAGGCTTATTATAAGAATTCGAGACAAAAGTGAACAGTGCCCTACTCCAGAGGCAGCTGGCAAAACGGAAAAGACGAGTGGATGAAAGTGCAAGGCAGTACGAGAGCACAATGCAATAAACAGTAAGCCAGGAATACGTTGAGGACGACGCGCTTATCGAGCACATAATTAGCGGAATATAGGACGATGGAGTGAGCAAAATAATATTGTACGGGGCCCGATCATTACACGAACTGAGAGAGAAATTATAACTGTACGACAAAATAAAAGGAAAGATGGCGGTAGATCAAAGACGACTCGATAGGAAAGTAGAAGTGGAGAAAAGGAAACCGCAGCACTGCAAGTTCAACAGGGTTCACTGTTACGGATGTGGATCGACTGAGCATTGCCATGTGAACTGCCCAGACAGGGAATAGGGTCCAAAATGTTTCAGGAGCAATAATTTTGGCCACATTGCCAAAATTTGCCACGAAGGAAGGAGAGCGAATCAAAATATAGTAAGAGTGTATGGGGCGCAAAACAGCGGGAACGAATCTCTAGAAGCGAATATCGTCAATGCAGCGTCTTGCGCATCAGGGGACGCGGATAGTGAATTAAACGAGGAGAACGAATCGAATGAGTGCGATGTAACCGCCAATAATCGGCAACAGAACAAGGTAATGGAACAGGAGGGCAGCAACGTGAGGGTAAGCAAGGATATAGACGACCAGGAGACATCGAAGAATCGGATGCTAGAGAATATTAGTCAAGATGACGTGGCGTCGAATGAACTACAAAAGGCTGCTTCCCATGAGGATAAACAGGACGTGAACGGATGCAACCGGTCCTACGAAGACGAGATCGGAGAAGAAATAACCGACGGCGAAAAGGACGAGGGATCGTTGAGCAGTACAGCGTCTACGGACACGTCGGACGACGAATCTAAACCCAAATCCGACGATACGACGAAGGCTTCGAAAGGCGAGCAGACTGAGACGGTCACAGCTGAGGAGAAGTATGAGGATCAGGTGTCGAAGAACGACGACACCACGGACGACGGTGGAATAAAGGACGACTTGGTTTCAGCTACCAATTACAACATTAAGGATACGCTGCATTCTTCTCGGGAGGATTCAAATAGTGATGACAGTTTCCTTCAAAATAATATATCGCCTCAGGTTAACGGGTTACCGCCAAGGAATCGGACACGTAGCACTCATCCATGGAGTAGAAGGTTGTCAGAATGCAGGGAAAGGGATGAGTACGAGAATGAAGATGTAAGAAACGCGGAAGTACCGATCGCCGTGGTCGTGAGCGAAAACAAGGACGAAGCCGCGAAGATCGAAGAACCAGAGAAGGAGAACGAGAGCGTTTCCACGCAAGCCTCTAGTCCGGGTACATCGGAGAAGTCCAGCTCGAAGAAGATCGATCAGAGATTAAATCCAGTTTCTAGCATTAATGGGACGAAGCTCAAGACCACGACATCCACGATGACTACGATGACCATTTCGACCACCACGCCGATGATCGCTTTGCCGACATCTACCACCAAGCTGCCGCTATGGAGAAGGCACACCGCTGTGTTTGCCATGGCCTTCTACATTACAGAGTCGCCGACCTATTCGATCAGCAAGGCTTTATCGAGGACCAGTCGTCTTCGCAGTCCGCAAAGGGTCTTCGACAGCAGTTTACCAGGAATGAAAAGTCAGGTCAAAAGGGTAAACAAAAAAAGTATAACTGTGCGAGCAAGGAGGTGCTTAAGTAATGCGGATAAGTGGTATAAAGTAATTAAACGCAGAGATAGGTTGAAAGCGACTATTGGGACATCTTCGAGACCGAAGAGGATTAAGTAGGAATGGCCGAATGTGGGATTGGAATAAGTACAGCCCTGGAAGAATGGCAAGTGCGTCTGGACACAGAGCGAAAGAGACCGCGCGCAAGAGAATCGATTTCAATGAAAGTTTATGTTGGAGTGAATGATTAGATATGCGTGCAGGGTGTTTGAAGTACCGCGCCCAGCGAGGTTGTGTGGGAAAGGAGTATGATTGCGAAGGAGGGCGTGGGTATGGGAAAGGACACAGTGAATGCTTAAACAAGGGTGCCAGGGCGCGGGTAGCGCTAGTACTTCTCGGGCGTCAATATTGCATCTAAGCAGTCAAAGTCGAGCGCTCCCGTAGCGGGTCTCGTTTCGTAGGCAATAGGTATAAGCTTATTGTACCTTAAGAAGTACAACATTACTTCAGCCCATCCACCCACCCCGACCCTACAAGTATGATACGGATATGTATTGAGATATTTCCAAATGACGGTACGATACATATTACATCCACCAATACAGCATTGTAGCCTTTGGATTTAACTTCTCAATGATGAATTGTACCCTATAACAATTCTTGAATAACAAAATACAGATCCAGCGACCCTCGAGGTATTAGCAATTTACAACACAATACTGAGTATACCCTACACCAGAGCAATGTAGCCGTTGGACTACCTTGTTCACTGATAATGCAAATTCGAATGTGATTCTAGAATAACCTACGTATAGTGCGGTTATGTCTGTTGGTATATATAATTGACAATACGGCATTTGGTACATCTTCCAACTGATCACAGTGGCCGTTGGATTAATCTGCTCACTCATGATGTATAATCGAAAGCAATACTAGAACGAGAAATGCAGATCTACTATTCCTCGCGATATTAACAAATGACAACACTGTAATGAGCACATCTACCAATATAGCACTGTAGCCGTTGGATGGAACTGTTCAATGATGACGCATATTCCACAGAATATCTAGAAGGAGAAATACAGATACATTATCCCTGGGGATATTACATAATGACAACATAGCACTCAGCACAACCATGATCTCAGTATTGCTGCCACTACATTGCATTGCTCACTGACCACCTATATTCCAAAGCAATACTAGATTGCGCGGCTATGGCTTCAGATTTTTCCAATTGGCAGTACCTTACCTACTACATCCTCCAATATAGCACTGCTACCGTCAGAATAATCTGTTCAACGATGATTAAATTTCTATACATATCCTTGAATGACAAATTCCAGATCCACTGTCCCTCGAGGTATTGACAATTAAAGGCACAGTATCGGGTGAGGCCACCATCACATTTATGTTGTCATTGGACTACTATATTCACTGATGATGTAAATTCGAAAGCAATTCTAGAATAACCTATGTATAGAGCGCTTATGGCAAGTGATATTTACTATTGACCGCAAGGCAATTAGTATATCTTCCAACAGAGGACCCTTGCCGTAGTACTGTTCTGTATACTTATGATGTATACTCCACAGCAATTGTTGAACGTGAAATTCAGATCCATTATACGACGAGACATTAACTTCACAGTAGTATAGGCGTTGGACTGCTTCGTTCACTGATGATGTAAGCTTGAAAGTAATTCTGGAATAGTTAACGTAAGCTATGGTCATGGCTAGTCGTATCTACAGTTCACAGTACGGAAATTAGTAGTTCAAACGTCAGAGATTTGCAGCAGCTCTATAAGTCCGTCGAGTCTTTATTCAGATTTTACTGCTGATGCGGAATAATAAAGGACACATCCAATATCGCTCGAAGTGTTAACAATTGTCAACACACTACTGAGTGTAGCCGTTGTGACATTCCTGTAGCCGATGGACAACTTCGTTCACTGATGTCGTATATTTAAAAGCAATTTCGGAATACCCATTGTATGATACGGTTATGGCTTGTGATATTTCCGATTGTCACACGGTACTTATTACATACACCAATAAAGCACTGTAGCCGTTGGTGTAAACAGTTCAATGATGATTTAAGTTCAGTAAAATTTCTGGAAAGACAAAACAGGTCCACCATTCCTCGAGTTCTTAATAATTGACGGACCAGTACCGAATACACCCACCACCACGGTCGTGGAGACGCTGGACTACTCTGTTCACTGGAAATACAAATTCCAATGTGCTTCTAGAATAACCTACGTATATTGCGGTTATGGCTAGTGCTATTTACAATTGGCAGTGCGGCATTTGTTACTTCTACCAATAGACCTCTCTTGCCGTTGTATTATTCTGTTCATTAATAACGTATATACCAGAGCATTTCTTCAACAAGATATGCAGATCCATTATCCCTCGCGATATTAACAAATGACATCACAGTACTCATTAGGGTCATCATCACAGTATTGTTGTCTTTCAATAACTGCGTTCACTGCTGATGTAAGTTCCAAAGAAATTCTAGAATTATCAACGCACGTTACGGTTATGGCTTGAGATATTCGCAATTGACAGTACGGTGCTTACTACATCCACAAACATCGGGCTCTAGCCGCAAGAATAAAATGTACTCTGTTGATATACGTTTTGTAGTAATTCTAGAATGGCAAATGAAGATCCATTATCCGTCACGACATTACGAATTTACAAAACAGCACTGAGTATAGCCGTCTCCACGGTACAGCAGCCGTTGGACTGCATTTTCCACTGATGACGTAAATTCAATGGCAGTTATTGAATACCCAATTTCTATTACAGTTACGGCTTGAGACATTTTCAATTGAGATTACGGTACTTACTATATTCACAAATATGGCACAGTAGCCGCTGGATTAGTCTGTTCAATGATGACAAAAATTCTATAAAGATTCTGGAATTACAAAATACAGAGCCACAGACCATCGTGATATTAACGGTATACGTCACGGTACTCAGTTCAGTCATCATCACAGTAGTGTCACGTTTGAATAACCTATATCTCTTAAAATGTAAGTTCCAAGCTATAATAGAATGATCAATGTATACTACGGTTATGGCTAGAGATATTTGCAATTGAGGTAACTTTACTTAGTTCATCCACCAGCAAAGCACTGCAGCCGTTGTATCAACATGTTCAATGATGATTTCGGTTCCATAGCATTTCTAGAACTACAAATTACGGATCCATTATCTCTCGCTATATGAACAGTAGTCAACAAAGTACGGATTACAGCAATGATTACAGTAATGCAGCTGTTTTACTACTTTGCCCACTGACGATGTGGATTCCATAGCAATTCTAAAAAAATGTATGCATGTTGCGGTTATGGCTTGATACAGTTCCTATTGACATTACGGTACTTCGTACATCCAGCAACAGAGCACCGTTGCCGATGTATTAACGTGTTCACCGATGATACCGATATTATAGTAGTTCCAGAATGACAAAATACAGATTCACTTACTCTCGAGATTTTAACGACTGACGACACAATACTGCATACAACCATCATCAGAGTACTGTAGTTGGAATACTTTGTTCAGTGATGATGAAATTTGAAAGTGCTGTAATAAACATTGCATATTCCCGTGACGGCTTGAAATATTTCCAATTTACATAGCGATACTTATTACATCCACCGGCAGAGCAAAGTATCCTTCGGATTAATCTGTTCAATGATGATATAAATTCTACAACTATTCTAGAATGACATAATGCAGATCCACTGAACCCCGGGATATTAGCAATTTAAAACGCAGTACTGACTACACCCACCATCACAGTAATGCTTGACTACTTTGTACACTGATAACGTAAATTCGAAGGTGATTCTGGAATCACTTACGTACAGTGCGATTACTGCAGGTGATACCAACAATAGACAGTACAGCATTAAGTACGTCTTCCAACAGATATCTGTTGCCGTTAGACTAACATTTTCACTGATAGTACTTTACCGACAGCAATTCTAGAACGACGAATTGAGATACTAGCAATTGACAACACATTAATGGATACAGCCACCGTCACAGCAATGTAGTCGATTTGACTGCCTTTTTCACTAATTATGAAGAAACCAAGACAATTTTGGAATAACCATTGCACATTACGTATATGGCTTGAGATATTCCCAACTGACATTTCGGTAACTATTACATCAACCAATATAGCACTGAAGCCGATGCATTATTCTGTTCAATGATGACATAAATTCTAAGACTACTGTAGAACGACGGAATACAGATACACTGACCTTCGAGATATTAACAATTGACATCACAGTACTGAGTACAGCTATCATCTCACTAATGTAGGTGATCGGCAACACTATCCACTGATGACGGATATTCAAAAATAATTCATGAGTAACCTAGGTGCAGTGCGGTTATGGCTAGTGATTTTAAAATTCACAAAGCGGTAAATAGTACATCTACGAAGAAAGCACAGTTGCCGTTGGTTTAAATTGGTCACTGAAGGTGTATGCCCTACAGCAATTTTAGAATGTTATATGAAGTTTCATCATACCTCGAAAAGTTCACAATTGACGACACAGCAACGAGGACAGCCACGAGCACAGTAATCTCGCCGTTGAAAAACATTGTTCATTAATTATGAAATAACCAAGACAATTCTGGAAAAATCATTGTATATTACGGTTATGGTTTGAGACATTTTCAATTCACGGTCCGTTACATATTACATACACCCATATGTAACCGGAGGAGTAGGATTTAACTGCACAGTGATAACTTAAGTTCTATGACAATTCTAGAACGTCAAAATACAGAATAACTGTTCCTCGAGAAGTTAACAATTGACAACACAGTACTGAGTTCCGTCAACGCCACAGCAATGTAGCCGTTGGGCTATTTTGTTCACTGATGATGTAAATTCCAAAGTGATTCTAGAAAAACCTATAACAAGTGCGGTTATGGCTTGTGATCCTTACCATTGACATTACGGCGATAAGTACGTCCTCCAACAGATCTCTCTTGCCACTGTACTAACTTTTTCATGGATGATGTATATGCCACAGAAATTCTCGAACGAGAAATGCAGATCCATTGACTTTCGGGATATTATCAAATGACGTCATAGTACTGAGTACAGCCATCGTGACTGTATTGTAGCCTTTGTTCAACTTTGCTCACTGATCAAGTATATTGCAAAGCAATTCTAGAATAATCAGTATATGTTACAGCTATAGTTTGAGATATTTCGAACTGGCAGTACGTTACTTATTACATCCACCAATATTGCACAGTAGCCGTTGGATTATTCTGTTCAGTGACGATTTGGATTCTATAACAATTATAGAACTACAAAATAAAGGACCATTGACCCTCGAGACGTTAACAATTGAAAACACCGTCCTGAGCTCAGTCAAAATCGCAGCTATGTATCCGTTGGGCTACTTTATCCCCTGCTCATGTAAATTCGAAGGTGATTCTGGAATGAACTGTGTATGGTGCGGTTATGGCTAGCGATATTTACAATTGACAGTACGACATTAGAACATCTTCGAACAGGTCACTGTTTCCATTGTAGTAATCCTTTCTTAGATGATGCGTATTCCACAGCAATTCGACAACGAGAAATGCAGATCCATTATTCCTCGCAATATTACAAAGGGCGAAAAAGTACTTCGTACAGCCATCATCACATTATTGTAGCACTTGAATAACTTTGTCCACTGATGATGCCTATTCAAAAGCAATTCTAGAGCGATGAATGTACTTTTCGGTTATGGCTTGAGATATTCCCAATTGATAGTACAGTACCTATTACCTCCACCAATATAGCACTGTGGCCGTTGGATTAATCTGCCCACTGACGATTTCAATTCTACGTCAATTCTAGAACGACAATATACAGATCCACTGACCCTCGGCAAATTAACATTTCTCAACGCAGTACTGAGCACACCCACCATCACATTAATTTAACTGTTGGACTACTTTGTTCACTGATAATGTAAATTCGAAGGTGATTCTAGAATAACGTATGTATTGTGCGGTTACTGTTAGTGACACTTACAATCGACAGTACAGCATTTATTACGTCTTCCAACAGATCGCGGTTGCCGTCCAGTTTGATTGTTTATTGATGATGCGTACACCGCAGGAATACTAGATGGAGAAATGCAGATCCATTATCCCCGTATATATTAACAAATGACAATAAGTTACTGATTACAGCCTTCATCACAGTTTTGTAGCCGCTGAATGACGTTGCTCGCTGGTGATGCACATACGAAGTCATCTCTGGAATAATCAACATATTTTATGGCCATGGCTTCACATATTTCCAATTGCCAGTACATTACATGTTGCATCTAGCAATATTGCACTGTATCAGCTGGATTATTGTATTCTATCATGATTAAAATACTGTAACATTTCTAGAATGACAATATACAGGTCCACTATACCTCTAGTTATTGATAATTGTCAGAAAAGTACTGACTTCAGCCATCATCAAGGAATTGTAGACGTTGTATAACGTTTTTCGCTGGTGATGTACATTCGAAAATATTTCTGAAATAATCAATATATGTTATGGTCATGGCTTCACATATTTCCAATTGTCATTGCGGTACTTATTACATTCACCAATATAGCACTGTATCATTTGGATTACTACGTTCTATGATGACATAAATCCTGTAACATTTATAGGATGGCAAAATACTGTTCCACTAACCCCCGCGGCATTAGCTGTTGACGACACAGTACTGAGTTCAGCCACCATCACAGCAATGTAACCGTTGGATTACATTGTTCCCTAATCATGTATCTTCGAAAGTGATTCAAGAATAACCTATGAATACTGCGGTTAAGGCCAGTGATACGTGCAATTGAATGTACGGCATTTATTACACCTCCCAACAGATCACAGTTACCGTTGGATTCATTTGTTCACGGATGATTTATACCCCACAGCATGTTCAGGACGAGAAATTTGGGTCAACTACACCTCGAGCTATTACCAAGTGACAACACAGTACTGGAAACAGCTATCATCACAGTATTGTATACTGTATAATCAACGCATATTTCGCATGTTGCTTGAGATATTACGAATTGGCTGTACGGTACTAGCTACATTCACCAATATAACATGGTAGCCATTGGATTAAACCGTTCATTGATGATTTAGTTTATATATCATTTCTAGAATGACAAAATACAGGGTCACTATTCCTCGAGTTATTGACAATTGTCAGAACAGTACTGAGTACAGCCATCATCACAGTAAAGTAGACGATGGACAACTTTGTTCATTGATGACGGAAATTCTAAAGTAATTCTAGATTCATCTATGTATAGTACGGTTATGGCTAGTGATATTTGCAATTGACAGTACGGTATTCAGTACGCCTTTCAACAGATAACCTTTGCCGTTGCATTGATCTGTTCACTGATGGTGTATATTCCACAGGAATTCTAAAACAAGAAGTGCAGATCCATTATACCTCGAGTTATTAACAAGTGACAACATAGTACTGACTACAACCATCATCACAGAATTGCAGCGGTTGAGTAAAGTTGTTCATTGATTATCTGTATTCCAAAGCAGTTCTAGGATAATCAACGTATATTACGGCTGTTGTTGGAGTTATTTCCCAATGACAGTACGGATCTCATTACCACCAATAATATAGCACTGCAGCAGTTGGATTAAGCTGTTCAATGATGGTTTAAATTCTGTAGCATTTCTAAAGTGACAAAATAGGGATCCATTATCCCTCGAGACGTTAACAATTGACACCACAGTATTGAGGACAGACATGATTACCGTAACGTAGACGATGGACTACTTTGACCCCTGGCGGTGGGTATTATAAAGTAATTCTAGAATAACCTATGCATTGTAAGGTTATGTCTAGCGACATGGACAATTGACAATACGGGGCTTAGTACGCCTACCAACATTGCTCTATTGCCGTTGAACTAGTCCCTTCGGTGACGATGCACATTCTACTGCAATTCAAGAATGCAAAATGATGATCCATTATCACTCGAGGAAATCACAATTGACGACGGAGTACTGAGTACAGCCATCGTTACAGTAGTGTAGTCGTTGCACTACTTTGTTCATTGATGAAGTAAATTCCAAAGCAATTATCGAATTGTCAATGTACTATGCGGTTATCGCTTGAGATATATCCAATTGTGTATATGGTCCATATTACATCCAACAATGTAGCATTGAAGCCGCTGGATTATTGTGTTCAGTGATGATTTGAATGCAATAAAAATTCTATAAGGACAAAATCCTGATCGACCAACCCCCAACATATTTACAATCGACGACACAGTACTGAGTACAGCCACCATCACAGAAATGGTGCCGTTGTGCTACATTGTTCACTGATGACGCTAATTCGAACGCAGTTGCACAGTAACCTATGTACAGTGCGGTTATGGCTAGTGACATATACAATTAACAGCACCACATATATTACATCATCCAATAGATCACTATTGCCGTTAGATTAGTCAGTTCACTGATGATGCATATTCTACAGAATTTCTAGACCTAGATAAGCATATACACTATGCCTCGAGATATTAACAAGTGACAACACAGTACTGAGTACAGCCAACATCACGTCAAAGCAGCTGTTGGATAACTTTATCCTCTGATGACGTAAATTCCTAAGCAATTCTAGGATTGTCAACGTATATTACGTTTAGGGCATGAGATATTTGCAATGGACGGTAAGGTACTCATTAAATTCACCAATATAGCTTTGTAGCCCTTGGATTAATCTGATCAATGATGATTTAAGTCCTATTTCAATCCTAGAATGACAAAATACAGATCCACTGGTCCTCGAGGAATTAACAATTTGGAACACAGTAATGAGTACACCCACCATCAACGTAGTGTAGCAGTTGGACAACTTCGCTCATTGATAATGTAAATTCGAATGACATTCTAGAAGGACTTGTGTATAGTACGGATGTGGCTAGTGCTATTTACCACTGACAGATCGACATATATTACATCATCCACGAGATCACTGTTGCCGTTTGATTAATCTGTTCACTGATGATGCATATTCCACAGCAATTCTAGAACGAGATACGTAGATCCATTATCCCTCGAGATATTGATAAATGACGATACAGTACTGAGTACGGCCATCATCACAGTATTGTTGCCGTTCAATAACTACGTTCGCCGTTGATGGAGTTCGAAAGCAATTCTGGAATGATCAACGCACAGTGCGGATATGCCTTGTGTTACCTCCAGTTGACAGTACGGAACAAATTACATACACCAATACAGCAATGCAACCGTTGAATTAAACTGTTCAATAATTATTTAAATTCTACAACAATTCTTGAATGACAAAATATGGATCCACAGACCCTCGAGATATTAGCAATATGCAACACGTTAGAGAGTACACCCACCACCACAGTAATATAGTCGTTGGACTACTGTGTTCACTGACAATGTAAATTCAAATGTGATTTTAGAAAAACCTATATATAGTGCGGTTAAGGCGAGTGATATTTACGATTGACAGTACGGCATTCAGTACAGCTGCCAACATAACACTGTTGCCGTTGTACTAATGAGTTCACCGATGATGTATATTCCACAGCGATTCTAGAACGAGAAATGCAGGTACATTGTCTCTCGAGATTTTAACAAGTGGCAACACAGTACTGAGTACCGCCATCATCGCAGTAATGTAACCGTTGGACTGCATTTTTCACTAATGTAAAGTGCAAAGCAATTCAGGAATGATCAATGTATTTTAGAGTTATGACTAGTGACATTTACAATTGACAGTACGGCATTTACTACCTCTTTCAACAGATCACTGTTGCCATTGGATTAATCTCTTCATTGATGACGTATATACTGCAGCATTTCTCGAAAGAGATATGCAGGTCCATTATCCATCGAAATATTAACAAATGACAACACTGTACTGAGTACTGCAGTCATTACGGCATTGTTGCCGATTAATAGCTACGTTCACTGTTGCTGTTAGTTCCAAAGCAATTCCGGAATAGTCAACGTATATTACGGCTGCGGCTTGAGATATTTCCAGTTGATAGTACGGTACCTATTACATGCACCAATATAGCAGAGTTGTCGTCGGATTGTTCTGTTCCATGATGATTGGTATTCTGTAGCAATTCTGGAATTACAAAATACAGATCCACTGATCTTGGAGTTATTAGCAATTTAGAGCAAAGTACTGAGTACACCCATTATCTCAGAAGTCTAACAGCTGGACTACTTTGTTCTCTGATAATGTAGATTCGAATGTGATTCTAGAATAACCTACACATAGTGCAATTACGGTTAGTGACGTATGCAGTTGACACTGCGGCATTTACTACATCTGCAGAGAGAGCAATGCGGCCGTTGGATAAAGCTGTTGAATGATAATGAAGGATCTATTACAAATCTTGAATGACAAGATACAGACCCTCTGACTCTCGTGGCATTAGCAATTGACGACACACCACTGAGTACAGCCGTCATCAGAGTATTGTATAGGTTGTATAACATATCTCACTGATAACGCCAGTTACAAAATTATTCAAAGTTAATCAATGTATGTTACTGCTATGATTTGAGATATATACAATTGACGGTAAGGTACATATTACATCCACCAATGTAGCACTGTAGCCGTCGGATTAGCCTGTTCAGCCATTATATATATTCCTTAACAATTCTAGAATGTCAAAATATAGATCCACTGACTATAGAGATATTAACGATTGGCAACTCAGTACTGGCTACGGCATTCATGAGAGTAGCGCATCTGTTGGTCCACTTTCTTCACTGATGTTGTAAATTCTAAAGCAATTCTGGAATAATAAATGTATGTTACGGTTACGGCTTGAGACACATCCAATTGACAGTACCGTACCAATTAAATCCACCAATATACCACTGTAGCCGATGGATTAATCTTTTCAATGATGATTTAATTTCTATAACAAATCTTGAATGACAAGACACAGATCCACTGACCCTCGAGATATTAACAATTGACAGCACAGTAGTGAGTACTGCCACCGCCACGGTAATGTAGCTGTTGGACTGCTCTGTTCACCGATGATGTGAATTCCAAAGTAATTGTAAAATAACAGATACATGCTGCGGTTATGGCTAGTAATATTTACTTTGACATTACGGTACTTAGTAAATTTGCCGACTGAGAACCTTTACCCTTCGATTAGTCTGCTCACTGATGACGTATGCCCTACAGTAATTTTAGAATGAGAATTGCAGATCCATTATCCATCGAGATAGTAGCAACTTATAACATACTAGCCTGTACAGCCATTACCAAAGTGACAAAGATGTTGTATCGTTTATTCACTGACGATGTAAGTTCCTAAGCAATTGTAGTATTATCAGTGAATTCTACGGTTAAGGCTAGGGACATTTTGAATTGTCAGTACGCTACTTAGAACATCTAACAACAGAACACTGTTGCCGTTGTATTAATCTGATCACTGATGATGTATACTTAACGGAAGTTCTAGCATGAGAAATACAGATACATTGCCCCTCGTGATACAAACAGCTGACAGCACAGAACTGATTCTAGCCATCATCACCGAAATGTAGCCGTTGTACTATATCTTTCGCTCATGATCCACGTTCAAAGGCAAATCTGGTATACCAACATATAATACGGTTGTAACTACGGATATTTGCAATTGACAGTAGGGTACGCCGTACCTCTGCAATAGAGCACAGTTTCCGATGGAATAATATGTTCACTGATGATGTATATTCTACAGGAATTCAAGAGTCAGAAGTTTAGTTCCACTATCCCTCAAGATATTAGTAATTTCCTACACAGTACTGATAAGAGCCGTCATCACAATGCAATGCTAGAATAAGCAATGTATGGTACGGTTACGGCTCGGGATATTTATAATTGACAGTACGGTACTTAGTACATCCAAATGCAGATCAGTGTAGTATTTGAACTAATCTGTTCAATGATGGTAAAGGTTTTATAGAAATTCTAGAGTGACAGCGAACGGGTCCAATATCCCTCGAGATTTAAGCAATTGAAAACACCATATATAGTACAGTCATCATAGCCATACCGTACTTGTTGGATTAATTTTATCATCGGTGACATAAATTCCACAGCAATACTACAATAATTAATGCGTAGTTCGGTTATGGCTAGTGATGTGTACATCTAACAGTACGGTGCTTAATACATCCACAAAAAGTGCAATGTAGCCGCACAATTAATCTGTTCCATGATGATATAGATGCTATGATAATTCTGTCTTGACAAAATGCAGATCATTTGTCACTCTAGATATTAACAATTGCCAATACATTACTGAATATAGCCATTATCACAAAACTGCAGCGGTTGGACAACGTTGTCCCCTGACAATGGAAATGACGAAGGAATTCTAGAGAACCTAAGTACGGTACTGTTAATGTGAGTGCTACCTGCAATAGACGGTACGGTACTTAGCACATCCACTAGCAGAGCAGTGTAGGCCCTGTACTAATCTGTTGAATGATAATTTAGGATTTATAGCAATTGTAGTGTAATATCTGTGATATCCACTACACCTGGAGATGTTAGCAATTCACGGTAGAGTGCGGAGCTCAGCCATCACCACAGTAATGTAGCCGTCGTATTAATTTGTTCATCGGTGACAAAAATTACACAAGAGTTCTAGAATAATCAGTGTAGGTTACGGATATGGCTAGGGACATTTTCAATTAACTGTTCGGTACTTATTACACCAACGAACAGATCATTATATCTGTTGTGGTAATCTGTTCAGTGATGATTTAGAGCCTATGACAATTCTAGAATGAGGATACACGGATCAATTATCCCTCGATTTATCAGCAACTGACAGCACGGTGCACAGTACAGCCGCCTGCACAGTAATGTAGCCGTTGGCCTACTTCGTTCACTGATGATATAAGCTCCAAGTCAGATATAGAATCTCCAATGAATGGTACGGTTACGTCTAGAGATATATACAGTTGACAGTGCGGTACTTAGATCATTTACATGTAGCGTACAGTTGTTGGATTATCCTACTCACTGGTGATATATATTCTACAGCATTCACAGAATGAGAGACACAACTCCATTATCCCTCTAGATATTAACAATTGACAACACAGTACTGTATACAGCCATCATCACATTACTGTAGCCGTTGAATATGTTTGTTCACTGATGATGTAAATTCCAAGGCAATTCTAGAATAATGAATGTATATTACGGTTATGGCATGAGATGCTTCCAATTGACAGTACGGTACTCACTACATCCACCAATATAGCAGAGTAGCCGTTGGATTAATCTGTTCAATGATGAATTAAATTTTAGAGTAATACTTGAACGACTAAATACAGAACCTCTGTCCCCCGAGATATTGACAATTGACGACAAAGTACTGTGTACAGCAGTCACCACAGTATTGTAACGATTGCATAACGTTATTCACTAACAATGACTGTTCCTAAATAATTCAGGAGTTACCAATATATACAACAGTTGTGGCTAGAGGTATTTACACTTGACAGTACGGCACCTCGTACATTTACCTGTGGAGCACTGGAGCCGCTATATTAATCTGTTTAATGACTATTAGGTTTTATAGCTATTCTAGAATGACACAAGACAGGTCCATTGTCCCTCGAGATATTAACAACTGACAACAGCCATCGTCACAGTAATTTAGACGTTGGACTACATTGTTGTCTGATGATGTAAATTCCTAAGTGATTATGGAATAAAATATGTATACTACGGTTTATGCTAGTGACGTTTAGAATTCACATTTCGGTAGTATGTACATCTATCAACAGAGAACTGTTGCCTTTGGATTAAGGTGGTCACTGAAGTTCCATAACCGACAGCAATTCTAGAACGAGAACTGCAGATACATTACCTCTTGAGATATTAGCAGTTGACAACACAGTACTGTGCACAACCATCGTCACAGTGTAGTAACGTTTGAATTACGTTGTTCACTGATAATAAAGGTTCCAAAGCAATTCTAGAATGAATTGCGTATAGTACGGTTATGGCCAGAGATATTTAAAGGTGACTGTATGTTACTACGTACGTCCACAAATAGAGCACCGTTGCCGTTGGATTAACCTATTCGGTGATTACTAGAGTTCCATAAGAATTCTAGAATGGCAAAAGACAGTTCCGTTATCCCACGGAATACTAACAATTGACAGCAAATTGATGAGAAGAGCCATCGTCACATAGCAGTAGCCGATGGACTACTATGTTCACTCATGATGTAAATTACAATGCAACTCTGGAATAATCAATGTATATTACGGTTGTGAACTTGAAATACTTAAAATTGAACGGACGGTACTTATTACATCCACCAATATATTACTGCAGCCGTAGGATTGAACTGTTCAATTATGGTTCAAATCCTATGAGAAGTGTAGAATGACAAAGTACAGATCCACTGGCCCTGGAGACATCAACAATTGACGACACAGTACTGAGTACGGCCATCATCACAGTAATGTAGCCATTGGTCTACATTGTTCACTGACGATGCACCTTCCAAAGTTATTTTAGAGTAACCAACGTATAGCGCGGTAGTGACCAGTGATGTTTACAATTGGCAGTTCGGCATTTAGTAGATGCATCGGTAGAGCATTTCAGCTGATGTAATAATATGTACAACGATGCTTTGTATTTTACAGCTAATCTAGAATGACAAAAGGCAGGTCCATTGTCCCCCGAGACATTAGCGATTGACAACAGAGTACTGAGTCCAGCCATCTTCAAGGTATTGCAACTGTTGTCTAATGTTGTTCACTAAATAATGTCAGTTCCAAACCAATTCTAGAGTTATATACGTATAGTACGGTAATGGCTACAAATATCTCCAACTGACAGCATTGTACTTATGACATCCACCAGCAAAGTACAGCAGCCCCTGTATTAATCTGTTTAGTGATGACTTGGATTTCATTGCTATTCTAGAATGACAAAAGGTGGATCCATTATCCCTCGAGATATTTGCAATTGACAACACATTACTGATTACAGCCACAATCACAGAACTTCAGCGGTTGGTCTACTCTGTTCACTGATGATGCAAGTTCCAAAGTAATTATGGCATATCCTACGTATACAACTGATATGGCAAGCCATATTTAGAAATGAACGTAGGTTACTTAGTACATCTACCATCAGGTCACAGTTAACGATGGATTAATCCGTTCCTGATGATGTATGCTCCACAGAATTTCGAGAACGTGAAATGCATATCCCTTATCCCACGAGATATTAACTATTGTCGACACAGCACTCAGCGCACCCATCATCACTGTTTCGTAATAGTTGAAAAACTCTGTACACTGATAACCTAAACTCCAAAGCAGCTCTAGAATAACCAATGTATCTTACGGCCGTGGCTAGAGATATTTACAGTTTACAGTACGGTACACATTGCATCCACCAATATAGCTATGTAGGCATAGTATTAATCTGTTTAGTGATGATTTAAGTTCTATGATAAATCTAGAATGACAGAATACATATCCACTAACCCTCGAGATATTAACAATTGACGGAACAGTACCGAGTACATCCATTATCAGAGTAATGTAGCCGCTTTGTTCACTGGTGATGCAAACTCCAAAGCTTATACGGAATAATCAATGCATAGCACGTATGTGTCTAGAGGCATTAACAATTGACATTACGGTAGTTCGTACATCTACCAATAGAGACCACTTTACGTTGGACTAATCTACTAAATGGTGATTCGGGTTCTATAACAAATCTGGAATGACAAAGGACCGACCTATTATCCCTCGCAGTATTAACAATTGTCGTCACACTACTGATTTCAGTCATCATCACAGTAATGTAGACGCTGTCCTAATTAGTTCACTGATGAAGTAAATAGCAAAGAAATTCAGGAATAATCAATGCATATTATTGCTTTGGCGCGAGATATATTCAATTTACAGCACCCTTAGTAATATTCTCCACAATGGGGATTTCTATTTTATAGCTACACCATAATGACAAAATACAATTCTACCGACCCTTAAGATAATAACAATAGACCCCACAGTATAGGGTACAGACATCAGCGCAATAAATTAGCAGTTGGTTCTACATACTCCAGCGATGACATGAATTCGAAAGTGATTCTAGTGTAAACTATGTATAGTGCGGTTATGGCAAGTGATATTCACTGTCGAAAGTATAGCGTTAAGTACACCTTCCACAGGAGTGCTCTTACCGTTGGTATAAATCTGTTCACTGATGATGTATATACCTCACCAGTTCTAGAACAAGGGGTGCAGATCCATCATCCATCGAGATATTATCAAATGAAGACAGAGTACTGAATAAAGCCGTCATCACGGTATTGTAGCCGTTGAATAACATTTTCCGCTCATGATGAGAATACCAATGCCACCCTGGATTAACCTATGTACACTATGGTTATGGCAAGTGATGTTCGCAGATGAAAGGACGGCATTTAGTACATCTTCCAACAGTGCACAATTGCCGCTGTATTAATCGGTTCGCTGATGACGTATATACCACAGAAATTCTGTGACGAGGAATGCAGATCCATTAACCCACGAGATATTAACAACTGACTACCCAGTACTCAGCATAGCCATCGTCACGGTATTCTAACGGTTGAATAACTTTGTTCACTGATAGCGTCAGTTCCAAAGCAAATCTAGAACAACGAATGCTCAGTACGTTCATGACTACAGATATTTCCAACTGACAGCATGGTACTTAGTACATCCACATGCTGAGCACAGCTGCCTCTGTATTAACATTTGCAATGACGACTTCGACTGTATGGCTATTCTAGAATGGCCAAATACAGATCAATTATCCATCGAGACTTTAACAACAGAAAACCCAGTACACAGTACAGCCATCCTCACAGAGTAGCCGGTGGAATACTTTGTTCATGGATGACGTAAATTCCAAAGCAATTCCGGAATAATCAACGTACATTACGATTGTGGCTTGAAATATATAAAATTGACCATACAGTCCTTATTCCATCCAGCAATATATTAATGTAGACGTCGGTTTAATCGGTTCAATGATAATTTAAATTATACAGTGGTTCTAGAATGACAAAATACAGATCCACAGACCCTCGAAAAGTTAACAATTGACGACACAGTACTGAGTATGGCCACCATCACAGTAATACAGCGGTTGGTCTACTTTGTCCACAGATGATGTAAATTCCATAATGCTTCTACAGTAACCAACGTATACTGCGGTTACGGCTTGAGATTTTCCAGTTGATAGTACGGTACCTGTTACATCCACCTCTATAGCGGAGTTGCCGTCGAATTATTCTGTTCATTAGTGCTTTAAATCCTATAACAATTCTAGAAAGGCAAAGTACACATCCGCCGTAACTTGAACTATTAACAGAAGATAAAGCAGAACTGTGTACATCCACCATCACCGTAATATTTCGGTTGTGCTATTTTATCACTTACGACGGATATTCTAATGTAATTCTTGAGTCGCCTATGTATAATGCGGTTACGTATAGTGATATTTACAAATCACAAAACGGTGATTAGTACATCTACCATCAGAGTACTGTTGCAGGTGGATAAAGGGGCTCTCTGGAGGTGTATATCCTTCAGCAATTGTAGAATGAAAAATGAAGGTCCATTATCCCACGAGAAATTAACAATTGAAAACCCATTACTAAGTACTGCCGTCGCCATTGTGATGCAGCCGTTGGTCTGCCTTATTCACTGATGTTGTAAGTTCCATAGCGATTCTGGAGTAATCAATTTATGGTACGGTTATTTCTAGAGACTGCTCCAACTAGCAGCACGTTTCTTATAACTCCCACCAGCTGGGCACTGCCGCCGCTGTATTATTTCGTTCAATAATGACATCGACTTTATAGCTTTTCTAGAAAGACAAAAGACAGATCCATTGTCCCTCGATATATTAACAGTTGACAACCGAGTACTGAGTGCAGCCATCATCACAGAATTGTAGCTTCGGACTAATTTGTCCACTGATGACGTAAATTTCAAAGCAATTCAGGAATAACCAATGAATTTTACTGTTCTGGCTTGAGATGCTTCCAATTGACAGTACGCTACATATTGCATGCCCGAGTATAGTACCCTGGCCGATGGATGCAACTCTTCAATGATGATTTAAATACTACGGAAATTCCAGAATGACAAAATACGGACCTACCGTCTCTCAAGATATCATCAACTAACAACACTGTAATGAGCACAGCCATCATCAGTGTAATATACACGTTGGACTACTTTATCCACTGATGACGTTTATTCCAAAGCAATACTGAAATCATAAATGTATAGTACGGATATGGCTAGGGATATTTGCAATTGACAATACGGTGATGAGAACATCTTCCAACGCAGCACTGTTGCCATTGCATTAATCTGACCACTGATAATGCACATTATACAGCAATTCATAAATGAGAAATGAAGGTCCATTATTCTTCGAGAAATTAACAAATGATGACACAGTATTGAGTACCTACATCATCATTGTATTGTAGCCGTTCAATAACTTCTTTCACTGACAATGTGAATTCCAATTCAATTCTGGAATGAGCAACGTATATTACCGATAAGGCTTGAGATATTTCCAATTGAAAGTACCGTACCCATTACATCCACGAATATAGCACTGTAAACTTTGGATTGTCCTGTTAGGAGATGATTTAAGTCCTATAACAATTCCAAAATGACAAGAACACAGATCGTCTGACCCTCGAGATATTAGCAATTTACAAAACAGTACTGATTACACCTACTACCACAGTAGTGTAGCCGCTGGTCCATTTTGTTCACTGATAATGCACATCTGATAGTGATCCTAGAATAAACTATGCATAATGCGTTTGTGGCTAGTCTTAGTTACAACTGACAATACGGAGATTAGTACATCTACTCACAGAGCAGTATTGTCGCCGGATTTATCTGTTCCCTGATGATATTCATTCCACAGCAATTCCAGGAATATATATGAAGATCCATTATCCCTAGGGATATTAACAAATAACACCACAGCACTGATTACAGCCATGATCACAGTATTGTAGCCGTTGAATAACATTGTTGAATGATGACGTAGACTCCACTGCAATTCTAGAGTGTTCAACGTATATTACGGTCGCGGCTTGAGAGAGTTCCAGTTGAATGTACGGTTCTCATTATATCCACCAATATGTCACTGGATCCGTTCGATTAACATGTACAATGGCGATTTAAATTCTATATTAATTCTAGAATAACAAAATACAGACCCACTGACCCCCGAGATATTAATAATTGCCAACACAGTGCCGTATGCATCCATCATCACATTAATGTAGGCATCGGAATACTTTGTCCACTGATGACGGAAACTCTAAAGTAATTATTGAAAAGCCCCTATATATTGCGGTCACGCGGCATTTAGTACATATTTCAACAGATCGCTGGAGCCGTTGGATTAATCTGTACACTGAGAGTATATATACCACAGCAATTCCAGAACGAGAAATGCAGTTCCATTATCCCTCGAGATATGAACGAAGGACAACACAGTACTGAGGACAGCCATCATCACAGAATTGTAGTGGTTAAATAACTTTATCCATTGGTTATATGAATTCCATAGCATTTCTAGAATAATCTTTGTATATGACGGTTATTGTTTAAGATGTTTCCAATTGACAGTACTGTACATATTGCAACCACGAATATAGCAGTGTAGCCGTTGGATTAATGTGTTCTATGATGATTTAGATTCTATAACATTTCCAGAATGACAAGGTGCAGGTCCACTATTCCTCGTGTTATTGACAATTGACAGAATAGTCCTGAGTACAGCCATCATCGCAATAATGTAGACGATGGAATACATTGTCCACAGTTGACGTAAATTCTAAAGTAACTCTAGAAAAACCTATGTATAGTACGGTTATGTCTTGTGACATTCACAATTGACAATACGGTGATGAGTACCTCTTCCTATACAGAAATATTGCCGTTGGATTAATCTCTTCACTGATGATGTACATTCCAAAGCAATTCCAGATGAGTGAATGTATATTACTGTTGTCCTGAGATATTTCCAATTGACAGTACGGTACCCTTTATATAAACCAGTATAGCACAGTAGCCGATGGATTATTCTGCTCAGTGATAATTTAAGACCTGTTACAACTCTAGAATGACAAAATACAGATCCACAGACACTCGAGATATTACCAATTTACAACACAGTAAGGAGTCCACCCACGATCACAGCAATGTAGCGGCTTGTCTACTTTGTTCACTGATGATGTAAATTAGAAGCTGATTCTGGACTAATCAATGCGCATTACAGTTATGGTTTGCGATATATCAAATTGACGGTACTGTACCTATTACATCCACAAGCGCAGCACTGAAGCCGCTGTACTAATTTGTTAAATGAGGATATCATTTCCATAGGAATTCTAGAATGACAAAATATAGATCCACGGACCGTCCAGACCTTAAATATAGACGAAACAGTACCGAGCACAGCCATAATCACAGAACTCCAGCTGTTGGAACACTTTGTTCAGTCGTGATGTGAATACCACAGCAATTTTGGTATAATCAGTATGTACTCCGGTTGTGGCTTGATATATACCCAATTGACAGTACGGTACCAAATGCATCCAACATTACAGCACATTAGGCGATGGATTAAACTGGTCAGTGGTGATTTAAATTGTACAACAATTCTAGATTGACGAAATACATTTCCACGAACCTTCCTGATATTAACAATTGGAAACACTGTACTGAGTACAGGCATTTGCACAATAATGTTGACGTTGAACAACCTTCTTCACTGATCATATAAATTCCTAAGTTACTCTGGAATAAAATATTTATACTACGGTTATGGCTAGTGATGATTAGTAATCACAGTGCGGTAATTAGTAAATCTGCCAACCGAGCACTGTTGCCGCTATTTTAAATTTGTCACTGACGTTGTATATTATACAGCTGTCTTAGAACGAGGAGCGCAGATCCATTAGCCCTCGAGATACTAAGCATTGGCAATACAGTACTGAGTACAGTCATCGCCACAGTGAAGTAACGGTTGGATAACGCTGTTCACCTATAATATAAATTACAAAGCAACTTCAGAATAATCAGCGTATATCACGGTTGTGGCTGAAGACATTTCCAAGTGACTGTGCTGTGAATCTTACGTCTACATATAAAGCACTGTTGCTGATATATAAATTAATTCAGTGATGACAGAGATCCTTTAACAAATCTAGAATGACGATGTACAAATCTATTATCCCTCGCGATATTAACAATTGACAACACAGTACTGAGTACATCCATCATCACAGGGATGTACCCGTTGGACAAATTTGGTCACTCATGATATATATTACAAAGCAATTCTGGAACAAGGAATGTATGTTACGGTTATGGCTTGAGATGCTTCCAATCTACAGTACGGTACCTATCACTTCCAAAGATACAGCACTGTAGCCGTCGGATTAAGCTGTTCAGTGATGATATAAATTCCATCACAATTCCAGAATGATAATATACAGGCCCAACATTTTTGGAGATAACAACAATTAACAACACTGTACCTGGTATATCCATCATCATAGTAATGTAGACGTTGGACTACTTTGATCACTGATGGTGTAAATTCCGAAGCGATTCTGGAATAATTAATGTACATTACTGTTGTGGCATGAGATATTTCCAATTGACAGTGCGGTATATAGTACGTCCACCACAGGAGCACTGCAGCCGCTGTATTAATCTGTTCAGAGATGATTTTGATTTCGTAGATATCTTAGAAAGACGAAAGGCAGATCCATCATCCCTCGAAGAATTAGTAAATTACAACATAGTACTGTGTACAGCCATCATCACAGTAGTGTAGCCGTTGGACTACCTTGTTCACTGATGATGCAAATTCCAAATAAATTCTAGATTGAACAATGTATATCACTGTTTTGTCTTGGAATACTTGAAATTGACCGTGAGTACGTACGACATCCGCCAATATATCACAGTATCGCTTGGAATAATCTTTTCAATTATGATTTAAATTGTACAACAATTGTAGTTTGACATAATACATATCTGCTGACCCTTCATATATTAACCATTGACAACACACTACTGATTACAGCCACAATCACTGTAACGTTGACGTTCGAATACTTTGTTCACGGAAGATGTAAATTCCTAAGTAATTGTGGAATAAAATATTTATACTGCGGTTATGGCTTGTGATGTTCAAAAATCACGGTTAGGTAATCAGTACATCTACCAACAGAGCACTGATGATTTTGGATTAAGTTGGTCACTGAAGTTGCATATCCGACAGCAATTTTAGAGCGAGATATGTAGATACACTAGCCCTCGAGACGTTAACCATTTACAAGTGGGTATTTCGTTAAGCCATCGTCTCAGTATGGTAACGGCTGAATAACGTTATTCACTGATAATATACATTCCAGAGCCATTCTAGAGTAGTCAGTGTTTAGTACGGTTATGTCTAGAGGTATTTACGAGTGACTGAACGGTACTTCGTACATCTACCGGCAGAGCACTGCAGAAGCCGCATTAATCTGTTTAATGAATATTTAATTTCTATAGCAATCCTACAATGGCAAAATACGGATTCACGGCCCCTCGAGATATTAGCAATTTGCAACAGAGTACTTAGTACACCCACCGTCACAGAAATGTAGCCGTTGCACTACTTTGTTCACTGATAATGTAAATTCGAAGGATATTCGAGGGTAACGTAGTTATATTGCGGTTACGGCTAGTGTCATTTACAATTGACAGTACGGCATTTATTAAATCGTCCAATAGATCCAAAGTTGCCTTTGGATTAATCAGCTCCCTGGTGATGTATATACCCCAGAAATTCTAGAACGAGGAATGCAGATCCATTGTACCTCGAGATACTAACCGTTGACGACAGACTAGTGAGTATAGCCACCAATACATTATTGTAACAGATGAATAACATTTTCCACTGATAATACCAGTTCTAAAGCAATTCTGGAACATCAATGTATAGTACGGTCATGGCAACGTATACTTCCAACTGACAGCACGTTCTTTAGCATATCCACCAGCAGAGCGCAGCAGCCTCTGTATTAGTATGTTCAACGATGACTACGACTTCGTAGCAATTCTAGAAGGACAAAAGGCAGATACATAATCCCTCGAAATATTAACAATTGACATCAGATTAATCAGTACAGCCATCATTACAGTAATGTAGCCGTTGGACTACTTTGCCCACTCATGACGAAAGTTCCGAAGCAGTCCGGAAGTATTCAATGTATAGTACGGTTATGGCTTGTGATACTTCCAATTAACATTACGGTACTACATACATCTGCCAACAGAGCGCTGCCTCCGATGGGTTAATAACTTCATGGATGATTTATATTCTATAACAATTCCAGAACGGCAAGGTACATTTCCAATATGTTTCTTGATGTAAACAATTGACAACAAAGAACTCTTTCCAGCCATCAGCACAGTAATGTAGACGTTGGACTACTTTTTCCACTGATGATGATGATTCCTAAGAAATTCTGCAATAAAATGTATATACAGCGGTTATGGCTCGTAATGTTTACAATTGGCAGAACGGTAATTAGTACACCAGCCAACAGAGCACTGTTCCAGTCAGATTAAATTGGTCACTGCAGTTGGATATTCCACAGCAATTTTGAACGAGAAGTGCAGATCCACTATACCTCGAGATATTAGCAATCGACAAGACAGTACTGATTACAGTCATCATCACAGTAATGCAGACGTTGGACGGCCTTGTTCAATTATCATGTAAATTCCTAAGTAATTCGTTAATTAAATATGTATACTACGGTTATGGTTATTGGTGTTTCCAATTGACAGCACGGTACATAATGCAATTACGAACACGGAACTGTTGACGTTGGATTAAATTGGTGAATGAAATTGTTGCTCCAGAGCAATATCGGACCGAGCAATGCAGATCCATTATATCTCGAGATGCTAACCATTGGCGACAGACTACTGAGTACAGCCTTCGTCACATTATTGTTACAGATGAATAATATTTTTCTCTGCTAAGATCAGTTTCATAGCAATTCTAGAATAACCAATGTATACCACGGTTAGGGCATGAGATACTTCCAACAGACTGCACGATACATAGTACATCCGTCAGCAAAGCACTGCAGCTAGCCTCTGTATTAGTATGTCCGATGATGATTTCGATTTCGTAGCAATTCTAGATCGACAAAAGGCAGATACACTATGCCTCGAGATATTAGCAATTGACATCACATTGCTGAGTACAGCCATCACTACAGTAATGTAGTCGTTGGTCTCCTTTGTCCAATGACGTCGAAAATTCCGAAACAACTATAGAATATTCAATGTACGGTACGATTATGGCTTGTGATATTTCCAATTGACATCACAGTACTTCAAACATCTGCCAACAGAGCACTGTTTCCTTTGGATTAATCTGGTCAATGATGAAATAAACTCTACAACAATTCCAGAATGGCAAAATGCAGATCCAATATCTGTCGAGATATCAACAATTGACAACAGAGTTCTGATTAAAGCCATCTTCACAGTAATGTAGACGGTGAAATACTTTGATCACTGATGATGCAAGTTTCAAGGTAGTTCTCGAATAACCTATGTATACTACGGTTATGTCTTGAGACATTTACAATTGACAGAACGGTACTTATTGCATCCACCAATATAGCACTGTAGCCGTTGGATTAGTCTCTTCAACGATGATTTAAATTCTATAGAAAGTCTAGCGAGACAATATACAGATCCACTGACCCTAGAGATACCAACAATCGACATCACTTTACTGTGTACAGCCGTCACCAGAGCAATGTCGAAGTTAGACTACTTTCTCCACTGATGACGCATATTCCAAAGCAGTCTTTGTATAATCAATGCATAGTGCTGTTATGCCTTGAAATACTTCCAACTGTCAATGCGGTACTTGTTACATCCGCCAATATTGCACCTTAGCCGTTGGATTAACCTGATCAACGATGAATTATATTTTATAGCATTTCCAGAATGACTGAAGACAAATACATTATCCTTCGAAATATTAGCAATTGACAATACAGCACAGAATACAGCCATCACGATAGTCGTGCAGACATTGCACTTCCGTGTTCGCGGTTGATGTGTGTTCCAAAGTAATTTTAGAATGACCTATGCATACTTCGATTATGGTAAGTGATATTTACAATTCACAGTACCGTAATTAGCACATACACGGACAGTGCAATGCATCTGCTGTATTTCTCTGCGCAAAGGTGGCTTCGATAATATAGTAATTCTAGTATGACAAATTAGGTATCCGCTGTCCCCCGTGATGTTAACAATTGGCAACACACAAAGTTGGTAAACTTTGTTCATAGTTGATGTATATTATAAAGCAATTAAGGAATAATCAATGAATATTACGGTTGTGGCTTGGGACATTTCCAACATACGGCACGGTTCATAGCACATCCACCAGCACAGCACTGCAGCCACAGTATTAATCCGTTGAATGATGATTTAGGTTATATGAGAATTCTAGAATGACAAAGGACATATCCATTATCCCTCGAGATGTTAACAATTGACATCACATTACTGTAGACAGCCACCATTACAGTAATGTAGCTGTTGTTCTCCTTTGTCCACTGATGGAAAGAAATCTGAAGCAATTCTAGAATATTCAATGTATAGTACGGCTATGGCTTGCGGCACTTCCAATTGTCATTATGGTACCTCGTACATCTACCAACAGAGCACTGTTGCCGTTGAGTTAACCTGTTCAGTGATGATATGTATTATATAACATTTCCAGAACGGCAAAGTACAGGTCCAATATATTTCGAGATATAAACTATTAACAACAAAGAACAGATTCCAGCCATTATCACAGTACTGTTGCCGTTGGTCTTCTTTGCCCATGGATGATGTAAATTCCAAAGCAATTCAAGAGTAATCAATGTATATTACGGTTATGGCTTGGGACATTTCCAACAGACAGCACGGTTCTAAGTGCATCCACCAGCAGATAACTGCAGCCGCAGTATTAACCAGTTCAGTGATGATTTAGATTATATTACAATTCTAGAATGACAACGGACAAATCCGTTCTCCCTCGAGATATTAATAATTGACAACACAGTACTGAGTATAGCCATCATCATATTAGTGCTGCGGTTGGACTGCTTTGTTCACCGATGATGCAAATTCAAATGCAACTCCGGAATAATCTATGTGTGTTACGGGTACGCCTTGAAATACACGAAACTGACCAGACGGTACATATTAGATCCACCAATATAGTACTGCAGCCGTTGGGTTTATCTGTTCAATTATGATTAAAGCTCTATAACAGTTCTAGACTGGCAAAATACAGATCCACTCACCCTCGTTATGATAACAGTTGACGACACACTACTGAGTAAAGCCATCATCGCCCTAATGTTGCCGACGGCATTCTTTGTTCACTGATCATGTAATTTCGAATGTGATTATACAACAACCAATGTACAGTGCGGTTGTGACTAATGCTATTTACAATTGACAGCATGGAACTTCGTACATCTACCACCAGAGTACTGCAGCCGATGTATTGGTCTGTTCCATGATGATTTATATATTGTAGCTATTCTAGAATGACAAACGACGGATCCATTGACCCCCGAGATATTAACAATTCACGACACAGTACTGAGTACAGCCAGCATCTCTGTAATGTAGCAGTTGGTCTACTTTGTTCAATGATAATTTAAATTCGATAGTGACTCTATAATAATATCTGCATAATGCGGTTACGACTAGTGACACTTGCATGGCCAGTACGGCATTTTGTATGTCTTCCGTTGTTTTGTATTGTTGCCGTTGCATAACTTTCTTCAGTTGTCATGTAAATTCCAAAGCAATTCTGGAATAATCAATGAATATTACGTTTATGGCTTGAGGTACTTCCAACTGACAGTATTGTACCTATTGCGTCCACCACTATAGCACTGTCGCCGTTGGATAAATTTCTTCAATGCTAATTTATATTCTATAACAAATATAGAAGGGCAAAATACATATCCACCGTCCCTCGAGACATTAACAATTATCAACACTGTACTAAGTACAGTCATCATCACGGTACTGATGCCGTTCGACTACGTTATCCACTGATGATGTACATACTAAAGCAATTCTTGAATAGTCAACGAATAGTTCGGTTACGACTCGAGATATTTCCAGCTGACAGTGTGATACTTATTACATACTCCAGCTGAGCACTGCGGCTGCTGCATTAAACTGTTCAATGAGGATTCCGGATTTATAGGAATTCAAGAATGCCAAAAGACAGAACCATTATACCCCGAGATGTTAACAATTTACAACACAGCACTGAGTTCAGTTATCATCATAGTAATCTAGCCGTTGGAATACCTTGTTCACTGGTGATATAAATTCCTATGTATTGCTAGAATAAATTATGTATACTACGGTTATGGCTAGACTTTCTTTAGAATTCACGTTACGGTAATTAGTACGTCCACCAACATAGCACTGTTGCCGTCGGATTAGGTTGGTGACTGAATTAGTATATTATGCAGCAATTCTGGAACGAGAAATGCAGATTCACCATCTCTCGTGATATTAAAAATTAATAACACAGTACTGAGTACAGCCATCATCACGGTTTTCCAACTGTTGTATGACATTGTTCCAACAGAACAATAAATGCATAGTGCTGTCGTGGATGCAAAACTTTCCAACTGAGTGCACGGTACTTAGTACACCCACCAGCAGAGCCCTGCAGCTGCTTCAATAATCAGTTCAACATTGATGTAGATTTTATAGTGTTCTAGACTTACAAAGAACGAATCCATTGTCAGGCGAGATGTTAATAATTGACAACACAGTACTGAGTACAGCTATCATCACATTAGTGTAGCTGTTGTTCTTCTTTCATTACTAATGATGTAAATTCGAAAGTGATTCTAGTATAACCAATTTATAATGCGTTTACGACTAGTGACATTTTGGCTACTAAAAGTACGTCATGTATTGCATTCACGAACCGAGCATTACAGCCGCTGTATTAATCTGTTTAATGATGATATGGATCTTATTGCTATCCTTGAATGACAAAAGACAGATCCATTATACCAGGAGATATTAACAATTTACAATATAGCACTGAGTACAGTCATATTCACAGTAGTGTAGCCGTAGGAATAATGTGCTCACTAATGATGTAAATTCCAAAGCAATTATGGAATAATAATTGTGCCTTACTGTTATGGCTTGGGTCATTTCAGATTGACCGTATGATACTTATTATATTCCCGAACATTTTACTGTTGCGATTGGTTTAGTCTGTCAAATTATGATTTATATGCTGTAACATTTCTAGAATGACAAAATACAGATCCACTGACCCTCGAGATGTTAACAATTTACAACACAGTACATATTATGGTCATCATCACTGTAATGTAAGCGTTGGACTACTTTGTTCACTGATGACGAGAATGCGTAAGTAATTCTTGAATAATCTATGTATACTACGGTTATGGCTAGTGACATATAGAATTCCCAGTACGGTAACTAGTACATCTTCCATGAGAGCGCTGATGCCGCTGGAATAAACAGTTCAATGATAGTTTAAATATTGTAGTTAGTCTGGAGTGCAAAAGAGAGAAACATTATCCCTCGTGATATTAACGATTGACAACCCTGTACTTAGTACAGCCATCATCACAGTGCTGTAGACGCTGCACCACTTTGTTCACTGATGTCGCAATTTCCAAAGGAATTCTGGGATAATCAATGTATGGTACAGTTGTGGATGGAGATTCTTCCGACTGCCAGTACTCTACATATTACGTCCACTAATATAGCACAGTAGACGTTGGAGTAACCTGTTAAATGATGATTTAAATTCTGTAACAACACAAGAATCTCTAAATACTGATCCACTAACCCTCGAGACATTGACAATTGACAGAACAGTACTCAGTGCAGCCATCACCACGGTAATGTAGCCGTTGAACGGCTTTGTTCACTGATGATGTAAATTTCATTTAATTCTGAAATAACAATTGTGTATAACCGTTATGGCTCGAAACATTTATAACTTACCGTACTATAGTTATTACATCCCCCAATATTTTACTGTTGCGATTGGGTTAATCTGCTCAATTATGGTTAAATTCCATAACAATTGTGGAATGACAAAATACAGAGCCACTGTCACTCGACTCATTAACAATTGACAACACAGTACATATTACAGTCATCCTCACATTAATTTAAACGTTGAACTGCATTGTTCACTGATGTTGAAACTGCCTAAGTAATTCCGGAATAAAATATATATACTTCGGTTATGCCTAGCGACGTATAGAATTCACAGTATGGTAATTAGTATATGTACCAACACAGCACAGTTCCTGCTGTATTAATCTGCCCACTGGTGACATATATACATTAATAGAACTGGAATGTCAAAATACGGATCGGCAGACCCTACAGATATTAACAATTGTCAACAAAGTACTGACTACAGCCATAAGCATAGTAATGTAGCCGCTGGAATGCTTTGATCGCTGATGATGCAATTTCCAAAGCAATTATGCATTATTAAATTTATAGAACGGTTATGGCTTGAGAAATACACCAACTGGCAGCACAGTACCTAGAACATCCGCCAGCAGAGGACTGCAGCCGCTGTATTAATCTGCTCAATGATGATTTGCTTTATATAGCTATCCTAGAATGAAAAACGACTTATCCCTTATGCCTCGTGCCATTAACAATAGACAACAAAGTACTGAGTACATCCATCATAACAGTAGTGCAGCCGTTGGTCTACGATGCCCACCAATGATGCAA
Source organism: Eufriesea mexicana (assembly GCF_001483705.2). Classification (NCBI taxonomy): domain Eukaryota; kingdom Metazoa; phylum Arthropoda; class Insecta; order Hymenoptera; family Apidae; genus Eufriesea; species Eufriesea mexicana. The sequence continues at coordinate 1,001,427 of NW_016922283.1, read as the reverse complement.
ATTCCAAAGCTACTCTGGAATAATCTTCGTACATTTCGGTTATGGCATGAAATATTTAAAATTTAACGTAAGGCACATTTACATCCACCAATATGTCACTGTAGCCGTTGGATTAATCTGTTAAATGTCGATTTAAATTCTATAAAAATTCTTGAATGACAAAATACAGATCCACTGACCATTGAGATATTAAGAATTGACAACACAGTAATAATTACAGCAATGATGACAGTAATGTAGACGTTGGATTTCTATGTTCTCAGATGATGTAATTTCCTAGGTATTTCTGGAATAATATATGTATAATACGGGTATGTTTAGTAATGTTTAGAATTCACAGTACGGTTGTCAGAACGTCTACCAACAGAGCACTGTTGCCGTCCGATTAGATTGGTCACTGAAGTTGCATATTATACAGCAATTCTGCAACCAGAAATGCTGATCCATTCTCTCGCGATATTAACAATTTACAACACAGTACTGAGTACAGTCATCTTCCCAGTGGTGTAACCGCTCGAATGCTTCGCTCACTAATGATGTAAATTCCAAAGTAATGCTGGAATAATCATTGTATATTACAGTTATGGTTCGAAACATCTGAACAGACCGTACGGTACTTAATACATCCACCAATACATCACTGTAGCGGTTGGATAAATCAGTGCAATAATGATTTATATTCTATAACAGTACTAGAATGACAAAATACTTATCCACACAACCTCGAGATATTAACAAATGACAACACAGTACAGATTACAGTCATCATCACAGTAATGTAAACGTTGAGGTACTTTGCTCACTAATGATGAAAATTTTTGACTAACTCTTGAATAAAATATGTATACTACGGTTATGGCTATAGACATTCAGTATTCACAACACGGTGACTACTAGATCGTCCAATAGAGCACAGATGCCGTTGCAATAACCTTTTCAATGATTATTTAGGTATTACAGCAATTCCAGAAAGCAAAAATGCAGTACCATTGTCCCATGTGATATGAACTATTGGCAAACGCTGTACTTAATACAGGCATTATCACCGTACTGTCGCCGTTGTACTCCTTTGGCAATTGATGTTGTAAATTCTAAAGCAATTCTGGAACAATCAACGTATGGTACTGTCACGGTTTGAGATATCTCCTATTGCCAGAACGGCACTTATTACGTCCACTGTTATAGCACTGTAGCCGCTGGATTAACCAGTTAAATGATGATTTAAATTCTATAACAATTCTAGAATGACAAAATACAGATCCACCTACCCTCGAGACGTAAGCAATTGACAGAAGAGTACTCCGTAGAGCCATTACCGCAGTAATGCGAACGTTGGACCGCTTTGTTGACTGATGATATAAATACCAAAGCAATTATGGAATAATAATTGTGCATAACTGTTATGGCTTGGGTCATTTAAGATTGACCGTATGATACTTATTACATTCCCGAACATTTTGCTGTTGCGATTGGTTTAGTCTGTCAAATTATGATTTATATGCTATAACACTTCTAGAATGACAAAATACGGATGCACTGACACTCAAAATATTGAGAATTGACAACATGGTGATGACTACAGTTATGATCACAGTAATGATCACAAACAGACGTTTGACTACTTTTTTCACTGATGATGTAAGTTCCTAGGTATTCCTGGAATAAAATATGTATACTACGTTTATGGTTAGTGATGTTTAGTATTCACAGTACCGTAATTAGTCCGTCCACCAACAGAGCGCGGTCGCTGTAAGATTAAATTGGTCACTGATGTCGGATATTCTACAACAATTCTGGAACGAGAAACGCACATCCATTATCTCCCGTGATATTAACAATTTATGACACAGTACTGAGTGCAGTCATCATCACAGTATTGTGAATGTTGAACAATTTTGCTGACTGATAATTTCAGCTCCAAGGCAATTCTAGAATAATAAATGTATAGTACGGTCATGGCTACAGATATTTCCAACTGAGCGCACGGTACGTAGCACATCCACCAGCGGAGCACTGCGGCCTGTATTAATCTGCTCAACGGTGATTTTGATTTTATAGTAATTCTAGAACAACAATAGACCGATCCATTATACCTTGGGAAATTAACAATTGAAAACACAGTAGAGAATACAGATATTACCGCTGTACTGTAGCTATTTGACTACTTTGCTCACTGATGATGTTAATTTTAAGCTAATTCTAGAATAACATATGCATACAACGGTTGTAGCTACTGCTATTTACATTTCGCTGTCGGGTACATAGTACATCTACCAAAAGTGCACTGTTGCCGTAGGATTAATCTGTTCACTGATGATGTTTTGTTCACTGCAGCAAATCTATAATGAGAAACGCAGCATAGTTTTCGTTCGAGATATAAACAATTGAAGACACATTGCTGAATGCACACTCCACCACTGTACGGTGGCTGTTGGATTACATTGCTCACTGATAATGTTAGTTGAAAGCCAAATCTAGAATAACCTATGTATACAACGGTTATAGCAAGTAGCACTTACAAATCAATGAACGGTACCTAATACATCCACCAACAGAGCACTGCTGCCGTAGGATTAATCTGTTCACTGGTGATATATATTCTGCGGCAATTCCAAGCAGAAGAAGACAGACCAACAGTCCTTCAAGGCATTAGCAATTGACAACACAGTAATGTGCGCAGCCGTCATCACAGTATTGTAGCCGTTAAATTACCTTGTCCACTGATGACGCATCATCCAAAGCATTTCTAGAGTAATCATTGTATAGTACCGTTGTGGCAAGATATATTTACAACTGATAGCACAGTACCCATTGCATCCACCAGCCGAGCAATGCAGCCGTTGGTTTAATCTGATGCATGGTGATTTATATACTATAACAGTTCCAGTATCACAAAATACAGATTCATTATCCCGCCAGATATTTACAATTGACAACACAGTACCGAGTGCAGCTATCATCGCGAATAATATAGATGTTGGCGAACTTGCTCACTGAAGACGTAAATTCCACGCCCATTCTGGCGTAATCAATGTATAGTACAGTTATGTCTAGAGATACTTCCATCTGAGAGCACGGTACATATTGCGTTCTCCAGCGGTGTAATGCAGCATCTGGAATAATCTGTAGAGTGGTGATTTAGGTTCTACAGCTATTCTAGAATGAAAAAGCATAAATCAATTGTCCCCCTCGATATAAGCAATTGACAACACAGTACTGAGTACAGCCATCACAACAGTGCCGTAGTCGTTGGACTGCTTTGTTCACTGATTCCGGAAACTCAAAAGCAACTCTGGAATAATCAATGTATGGTACGGGTAAAGCTGAGATATTTCGAACTGACAGCACGCTAATTATTACACCGGACAAACTAACAATGTAGCCGTTGTATGAAGCTGTTCAATGATCATTTAAATTTTATATCAATTCTAGAATAACAAAATACAGGTCCGCAGATCCTCGAGGAATTTTCAATTGACAACACAGTTATGAGTACAACCATCGTCACTGTAATGTAGCCGTTGGATTTCTTTGTTCACTGATGATGTTAATTCAAAGAGACCCTAGGATAATGTGTGCATAGTGCGGTTATGGCTAGTGACATTTGCAATTGACAATACGGCACTTGGTACATCTACCAAGGGGGCACTGTTGCCGTTGGATTAACCTGTTCAGTGATAACATAGATTTTATAACAATTATAATATTACAAAATACTGATCTGTTACATCCAGAGATATTAACAATTGGCAACACGGTATTGAGCGCACCTATCATCACAGTAATGTATCCGTTGGGCTACTTTGCTCACTGATAAAGTAAATTCGAAGCCAATTCTGGAATTATCAATATACAGTTCTGTTATGTCTAGAGATGTACCCAACTGACTGCGCTGTGCGTAGTGCATTTACCAGCAGAGCACTGCTGCCGCTGCATTAATCTATCCGATTGTGACACAAATTCTGCGGCAATTACAGAGTGGAAAAAGGTAAATCCATTTCCCCCCGAGATACAGATAACTTATAACACAGTACTGACTTCAGCCATAATCACAGCAATGTAGCCGATGGATTACTTTTTTCGCTGAGGATGTAAATTCCAAAGCAATTCTAGGATAATCAGTATATAGGACTGTTATAGTTAGGTACATCTACAATTGACAGTATGGTGCTTAATACATCCACCAACAGCGCACTGTAGCCGTTGGATTAATCTGTTCGATTATGATTTTGTTCTCATTGCCATTTTAATATGACAAGAGATATATCCATTGACGCTCGGGGCCATAGCCAGTGACAACACAGTTCTGTGTACAGCTATCTTCACAGTAGTGTACCCGTTGTACCACTTTGTCCGATAATAATGTAAATTCCAAAGCAACTCTGGAACTATCAATAAATAATACGGTTATGGTCTTAGATATTTCCAATTGACAGTTCGGTACATACTACATTCACCAATATACCGCAGTAGCCGTTGGACTAATCTCTTGGACGATGACTTAATTTCCATAACATTTCTACAATGACATAATACACAATAAAATACAGATCCATTGATCCACGAGATAATGACAATTGGCAACACAGTACTGAGTACTGCCATCATTACAGTACTGCAGTCGTTAGTTTATTTTGTCCACTGATGATTTAAATACCAAAGAAATTCTTTACTATTCTGTCTACATTAAGCTTACGTCTTGAGACGTTTCGAATTGACAGTACGGTACTTATTACGTCACAAATATAGCACTGTAGCCGTTGGATTAAACTCTTTAATGATTATACATAACTTATAGCTACCCTGGAATGACAAAAGACTCATCCCTTATCCCTTGAGGTATTAACAATTGAAAAAGCAGCCCTGAGTACAGGCATCATCAGAGTACTGTTGCCGTTGGACTACTTTGTACACTGACGACTTACGTAGCAAAGCAATTCTGGAATAATCACCGTATGTTAATGTTACGGATTGAGATGTATCCAATTGAGTGTACACTACATATTATATCCACAAATATTGCACTGTAGCAGTTGGATTAATATGTTAAGTTATAATTTATATACCATAAAGATTCTAGAATGGCAAGTTACAGAACCACTGACCCTCGAGGCATTATCAGTTGACAACACAGTACTGAGTACATCCATCGTGACAGTGCTGTAGTCGTTGGAATAGTTTGCCCACTGATTATGTAAATACCAAGGCAATTCTGGAATAATCAATGTATATCGCGGTTACGGCTTGAGATATTTCCAACTGAAAGTACAGTACATAGTAAATCCACCAGCAGAGCACTGCAGCCGCTGTATTATTCTGTTCAATGATGATTTAGACTGTATAGCTCTTCTAGTATGGCAAGAGATGTATCCATTATACCGCGAGATATTAACAATTAACAACCCAGTATACAGTACTGCAATCATCACGGTCTTGTAGTCGTTGAATAACTTTGTTCACTGATGATGTATATTCCCGATTAACTCAGGAGTAACCTATATAAACTACGGTTATGGCAAGTGATGTTTACAATTGACTAACGACATTTAGTACATCTTCCGACAGAGCGCAGTTGCCTCTGAATTAATCAGTTCTCTGATGGGGTATATACTGCAGCAATTCTAGAGCGGGAAATGCATACCCATTATATCTCGAGATATTAACATTTGACAATACAGTACTTAGTTCTGCCATCATCACAGTATTTTTGTCGTTGAATAACCTTGTTCACTGATAACGTAAATTCCAAAGAAACTCTAGAGTAATCAATGTATAGTAAGGTTATGGCTAGAGATATTTACAATTGACAGTACGGTACTTATTGCCTCCACCAGTATAGCACTGTAGCGTTTGGTTTAGTGTATTCAATCAACATTTAGTTTCAATAACATTACTAGAATGTCAAAATACACGTCCACTATCCCTTGAGATATTAACTGTTGGCACTCCAGTACTGAGTACAGCCATCGTCACAGTAATGTAAACGATGGAATATTATGTTCGCTGACGATGATAATTCGAAAGAGCTTCCAGCATAACCTATGTATAGTGCGGTTATTGCAAGTGATATTTGTAATTGACAGTGCGGCAAATGGTACATCTACCAACATGCCACTGTTGTGGTTGTACTAAATGCTTCACTGAAGATGTATATCCTACGGCTGTTGTGGAATGAAAGTTGAAGTTTCATTACTCTTAGGGAAATTAGCAATGGACAGCTCAGTACTGAGTACCGCCATCATCATTGTAATGTAGCCGTTGGACTGCAAGTCCCACTCATAACCTAAATTAAAAAGAAATTTTGGAATATTTAATTTAGGGTACGTTTATGGCGTGAGATACTTCCAATTGACAGTCCGGTATATAATACATGCACCAATATAGTAGTGTAGCCGTTGGATTAAATTGTCCAGTGGATGATTAGATAATATAACAATCCTAGAATGACAGAGCTCTGGACCACTATCCCACGTGATATTAACAATCGAATTCACAGTAACAAGTGCATCCATGACCACAGTAATGCAGCCGTTGGGCTACTATGTCCACTGGTGATATAAATTCGAGAGTGATTCTAAAATCCCCCATGTATGCTACAGGTATGTCTAGCGACATTTACAATTCACAGTACTGTAATTAGTACATCTCTACAGGGTACTATTGCCGTTGGATTAAATAGTCGCCTGAAGGTGCATATGCTACAGCAGTTGTGGTATGAAGTTGATGGTTCATTACCCTCGGCATACGTACAATTGGCAACAATGTACTGTGTGCAGCCATCTTCACAATGCTGTGCCGTTGGTCTACTATGTTCACGGATAATGAATGTCTCAATGAAATTTTGGAATAATCAGTGTATGGTACGGTAATGGCTCGAGACATTTCCAAATTACAGCACAATACATATTACTTTCTCCTATACAGCACTGTAGCCACTGAATTAAACGATTCAATGATGATTAGGTTCTATAACAATCGTAGAATGACAAAATACAGCTCCACTATCCTTCGAGATATTAACAATAGACAACACATTGCTGACTACAGCCATCATCCCCACATTGTAGACGTTGCATAATTTTGTTCACTGATTATGTGTTTTCCAAAGCAATTCTATTTTAATTTATATATATTACGGTTGTCTTGAGACATTTATAATTGACAGTACAGTACTGAATGCATCCACCAATATGGCACAGTAGTCGTTGAATTAATCTGTACAATGATGATAAAAATGCTGTATCAATACTAGAATGACAAAATACAGGTCCTCTGAGCCTCGGGTTACTAGAAATTTACAACACAGTAATGAGTACAGCCAACATCACACTACTGTAGCGGTTGAGAAACATTGTTCACTGATAATGTGAATTCCAATGCAAATCTACAGTAATCAAAGGATAGAACGGTTATATCTTGGGATATTTACAATTGAGAGTACGGTGCTTAGTACATCCACTGACAGGACACTGTGGCCGTTGGTTTTTTCCGTTGAATGATGATTTAGAACTTATTGCATATCTAGAATGTCAGAAGGCACATCCATTACCGCTTGAGATTTTAGCAATTGGTTACACAGTACTAAGTACAGCTATCGTTACAGTACTGTAGCCGTGGCATTACTTCGTTTAATGGCGATACAAATACCGAACCAATTCTGGAAGCATCAACGTAACGTAAGGTATGGTCTAGAGATATTTATAATGGGCAGAACTGCACATGATTCATCAACCAACAAAGCACTTTATCCTTTGGATTAATCCCTTAAATAACGCTTCAATTGAATAGGAACTACGGAAATAAAAAAGACAAATCCATTATTGCTCGAAATGCTAAGAACTGGCAACACAGTATTGCATAAAACCAACATCAATGTAATGATGTCGTTGGATTAACTCGTTCACTGATGACTTCAGCTCCACATCAATTCCAGAACAATCATTGTATGGAAAGCTTATGGCTAGAGATATTTGCAATTGACATTACGGTACATTGTACATTCACCAATGTAGCCGTTTGGTTTATCTATACACTGATGACTATGACTATACACTGTAGCAATTCTGGAATGATCAACGGATACACCATATATCTGTAGCGGTATTGACAGATTATAGTACAGTACTGAGTGTAACCATATACACAATGCTATAGCCATTCCATTAATCTGTTCGCTGATCATTTTATTTCTTCAGCAACTGTAGAATGATTATGGAATTGTGCAGAATGATCAGGTATTGCTGTAGAACTTATGTGGCCAGTGAGTTGTCTAATCAATTGAAAATAGTAGTTTGTAGATTGGTATGCTCAGTACTGCATTTTGTACTGTTAATAATTCTATCGGTGATTGATCTACACATTGACAACTATAGGATTGCATTATAAAATACATGACCACAGGATTTGTTAATACAATGGCTGTAGCACGACGTTAATGGCCATACTCGGTAGTGTATTTTCACATGATCGTATCTCCAGTTATACCTGATGGAACATTTGATCATTCTAGAACTGCTCTATAGGTTTAAGCTTCAGTGAACAGATTAATTCAATGGCTACGGTACTATGTAGATGGCTACGCTCTATACTGTATTCCAAATTGTCATTATTTCTAGCTAAACTTGATCTACCTATTGCGCATTCTGGAATTCCGGTAGAAATTAGATGATGAGCGACAAGGTTAATCCAACGGCTATCGCACTGCGTGGACGGCCATACTCAGTATTGCATGTTCAATTGTCTACATCTAAAGCGAGAACTGGTCTATTCATGGATAGTTCAAGATTAGCAATCTAACAGCGAGGATCGGAGATTAAGTTTATAAAATGGCTGTTGGACTTTGTTGATTGCCATTCTCAGAAGATCATTGCCCATTTTTAATATCTCTATCAATAAGAGATTCACACTTTGATCGTTCTAGAACTGCTATAGAACTAGTATCATCAGCGAACAGGTTAATCTGACAGCTAAAATTCTCTGTTGGTGGATATTCTAACTATCGTACTATCAATAGCAAATATCTCTAGCCATAACTGATCCATACATTGATTACTCTGGAGCTGCTGCGTAATATAAATCGTCAGAGAGAAAACAATTCCTACGGCTACAGTAGTGCGACGATGGTTGTACTCAGTACCTGTTTGTGAATTGTAACGGCATCTCGAGATAATGGATCAGTGCTTTGTCAGTGTAGAAGTGCTACAGAAACTGATACATCAGGGAACAAAGAAATTCAACGGCAACAGTACTCTAATGATAGCTGCACTCATTACTCTGTTGTTAATTGTTAATGTATCGCGTGATAATGGATATGTATTTTGTCATTCTAGAATGGCTTTAGAATCAAAATGGTCACTGAACATATTAATGCATCGGCTACAATGTTATGTTGGTTGAAGTACTAAGCATCATACTGTCAATTGTTAATATCTATAGCTGTAGCCGTATTATACACCGATTATTCTAGAACTGCTTAGAAATTAACATCGCCAGTGAACAAATGATCCAGCGTCTACAGCACTGTGATGGTGACTGTTCTCAGAACCGTGTTCTCATTTGTTAGTATCTCGTGGGTTAATTGAGGTTCCTTTTATCGTTATAGGATTGCTACTGAATCAAAGTCATCAATGAACAGATTAATCCAGCAGACATGTAGCACTGTTCATGTATTGCTTCAGAACCGTACTCTCCATTGTGAGTGTCTCTAGTCATAAACGTACTATACATTGATTATACTAGATCTGCTTTTTAATATACGTCATCAGTGTACAAATGGCCCAACTTGTGAAGCTACGAGGTGATAGCCGTACTTGGTAGTGTGTTGTTTATTCTTGATATATCGTGGAATAATTGATTTGTACTTTGTCGTTCTAGTATTGCCATAGAATATAAATCACCATTGAAATTATTAATGCAACGGCTACTGTGCTCTTTTGGTGCTTGTACTAAGCACCGTATTGTCGGTTGCAGGTATCACTAGCCATAACAATACCATGAATATGTTCTCTAGGATTGCTTTGGGATTTACGTAGTCGGAAACAGAAGCAATCCATCGGATACGGTAATGTGATGATAGCTGTAATTAGTACCGTGCTGCCAAATGTTAATGTCTCGAGGGATAGTAGGTCTGTGCTTTGCCATGCTAGAATTGGCAGAGACTATAAACCATCAGCGATTAATGTAATCCAACGGCTGCAGAAAGGTGATGGTGGATGCTCTCACAACTCCATTGTCAACAGCTAGTTTCTCGTTGTATAATGCATCTGTACTTTGTCATTCTAGAACTGTTATAGAATCTAAATCATCATTGAACAGACTAAACGAACAGCTACTGGGCTCTAATGGTGGATGTACTAAGTACCGTAGTTTCAATTGCAAATATCTCTAGCCACACCCGTCCTATTCGCTGATCATTCCACAATAGCCTTGGAGTATGCATCATCAGTGGACAAAGTCGTCTAACAGCTACTGAGCTGGGATGATGGCTGTACCCATTACTGCGTTGTCAATTGATAGCATATTGGTGGATAATACATCTGGGCCATGTCTTTCTAAAAATTCTGTACAATATAAATCGTCGGCGAACAAAGTATGCCAACGGCAGCAGTGATGAATGCTGTACTCGGTATTGTATTGTCAATTCTTAATACCTCGAGGGATAATGGGTCAGTGCTTTGTCACTCTAGAGTTGCTAAACAATCAAAATTATCACGTAGCAGCTTAGCCCAGCGGCTACAACCCTCTGTTGGTTGATTCACTATGTAGCGTACTGTTAATAGTAAATATTCCTAGACGAAGACGTACTATACACTGACTATTCTAGAATTGCTTCGGAATTTATATCATCAGTGGACAAATGATCTAACGTCTACAGCACTCTGATGATGACAGTGTTCCTCAATCGGTTGTCAATTGTCAACGTCTCGAGGGACATTGGATATGTAATTTGTCACTCTAGAACTGCTATAGCATCTAAATCACCTTTGAACAGGACATTGCAACTGATACTGTGCTATGTTTGTGGATGGTGTACGCATCGTGCTGACAATTGTAAATGTCACTAGCCATAGCCGCTACTTACATAGGTTATTCCAGAATTGCTTTGCAAATTACGCCATCAGCGTGCACAGTAATCGCGAGGCTACGGTATTGTGATGACGGCTGTACTCTGTACGGTGTTGTCAACTGTTCATGTCTCGAAGGATATTGGAACCTTCCTCCGTCACACTAGGAATGCTATAGAATACACATCATCAGTGAACAAAGTAATCCAACGGGAGCAGTAGAGTGATGATGGATGTACTGATTATAATGTTGTCAATAGCTAATATCTCGAGGGACAGAGGACCTTCATTTTTCATTCTGCAATTGCTGGTGGGTATAAATCATCAGTGACCAACTTAAGCCACGTCAACAGTAATCTCTTGGTAGACGTTCTAATTACTGTACTGTGAATTATAAATATCAACAGCTATAAACTCACTATAGATAGGTTATTCAAGAGTTACGATAGAATTTCCATCATTAGTGAACAAAGTAGTCCAAAGTCTACATTACTGTGATTCTGGACCTACTCAGTGCTTTGTTGTCAAATGTTAACATCTGGAGGGTCCGCGGATCTGTATTTTGTAATTCTAGTATCGATATAGTATTTAAATCAACGTAGAACAGTATAATGCAAAGGTTACAGTGCTATATTGGGTGATGTAATAAGTACCGTACTGTGATTTGGAAATATCTCAAGACATAACCGTAGTATACTGTGCTTATTCCGGAATTGCTTTGGAACCTTCATCACCAGTGAACAAAGTCATTCAACGTCTGCAATATTGTGATGATGCTGTACTCAGCTTTGTGTTGTCATTGTTAATATCTCGAGGGATAACGTAACTGTGTTTCTCGTTCTAGATTTGCTGTGGAATATACGGCATCAGTGAACAGACCGATCAAACGGCAAGTGTGCTCTGCTTATAGGTGTACTAAGCACTGTATTGCAAATTGTAAGTATCGCTAGCTATAATCGTACTATACATATGCTATTCTAGAATTACTTTAGAAATTCCATCATTAATGAACATAGTAGACCATTGTCTTCATTACTCTGATGATGGCTGTACTCAGTACTGTGTTGTCAATCATTAATATCTGGTGAAATCGTGAACACGTATTTTGTCTTTCTAGAATTGTTACGGAATTTAAAACATCATTGAACTGAATAATCCGACTGCGACTGTGCAATACTGGTGTATGCAGTAGGTACTGTACTGCAAATTGGAAATATCTCATGGCATAACCGTAATATCAAATGATTATTCCAGAATGGCTCTCGAATTTCCATCAATGAAGAAAGCACTACAGCGGCTACATTAATATGATGATGGCAGTACACAGTACTTTGTGGTTTTCTGTTAATTTCTCGAAGGAAAATGGCCCTTCGTTTTTCATTCTACAAATGCTCTATGATATGCATATTCAGTGGCCAATTTAAACCCATAGCAACAGTGCTGTCTTACTAATTACTGTACTGTGAATTGTAAATATTGCTGGCCGTAACCGCAATACACATACATTATCCAAGAATTAATTCAGAATTTCCGTCACCAGTGAACAAAGTAATCCAACGGCCACATTACTGAGATGTTGGTTCTACGCAGTACTTTGTCGTCAAATGTATATATACTAAGGTGCAGTGGTTCTGTAATTTGTTATTCTAGAATTGATATAGAATTTAAGTCATCATTGAAGAGTGTAATGCAACGGCTACCGTGCTCTATTGGTGGAAGTTGTAAGTACCGTACTCTGAATTAGAAATATCTCAAGCCATAACAGTAATATGAAATGATTTTTCCTGAATAGCATTGGTACTTACGTCATCACTGAACAAAGCAGTTCAACGGCTACATTTCTGTGGTAATGGCTGTACGCAGTGCCATGACGTCAATTGTTAATTTCTCGAGGGATAATGGATCTTCATTTTTCCTTCTAGAATGCTGTAGAACTCACATCATCAGCGAAAGGATTAATCCAACGGAAAAAGTCCTCCGTTGATGGATGTACCATGCACCGTACTGTCAATTAGAAATATCCTATATATAACCGTACTATACGCAGGCTATTCTAGAATTGCTGTGCAATTCATTCCATGCATTAGGAAACAAATCCAGTTGCTGCACTACTGTGATGGTGGCTGTACTCTGTACTGTGTATTGAATTGCTAGTTTCTCGAAGGAGGGTGCATATGTTCGTTTCCATTCTTGCATTGCTGTAAAATCAGAAACATCAAAGAAAGAATAGTCCAACGGATTCAATTCTGTGCTGGTGGAAGTTCCGTACTGCCAATTGCAGATATCCCCAGGCATAACCAGAGTATGCTCTGATTATGCTAGAGATGCTGTGGAATTTATATCATCGATGATCAAACTAATCCAACGGCTACAGTACTGTTATCATGGCTGTAATCTGTACTTTGTTGTGAAATGTCATCTTCTCTATGGACAATTCTTATGTTCGCACCCATTCTAGATTTGCATAAAGTAGGAATCACCACTTAACACGTTGAGCGAGGCGCCGGTCACTAGGGACCGGCGCTGATTTTCCTCATGGCCGGCTCCGGGCCCTGGGGACCGTCGTTAAAACTTTCGTGGGACCGACAGTATTAAAGTTAAAAGAAATGTATCGCCTGAGTGAATATAGTCAAGTATACTTCTAATGAGCTTTATTGAATCATTCTAAGCAAAAGTGTGGCTGGGATTTACACATGTGACAAAATGTAACAACGTTTTTCGTTAAATTTTTGGCTTTCTTAGACCCAAATAATCTTAAGTTTTCATCATAACAACCAGAAAAGTATTTCCGAACTTTATAGATGTCTCCTTTCATTTTCTGTAATTTATGAACAATTTTTCCTTCCCGAAGTGGAATTTGCTCATCTACTCGCTGTGTCAGTCCATTCACCAATTGTCTCCGAAATTCCATAACTGATAATCTTTGTCCGGTTACTTCTTGAAGGAGGAACAGGGAATTGAACACAGCAGTGTTGTGACATAACTCAAAGGCCAATTTTTTATACCATTTAAGAGTTTTCCTCAAGGGACTACTTTACGCACACATTTGATCTGACAAGTCAATAGATGTCTTTGCTTTATCATATTCATCTATAATTTTGGGTTTACAGCAAACTCCGGGTTCTGCGTTTACGCTTATCACTTCATTTGAATGTTTTGTGGACAGGCCCAAAACATCTATCTTGTCCTTCCATTTTAACACGCTAGCACCCTGATTATTTTCTTTGGCGATAACTTCTCTACTTTTCAAGTTTGTTTCTATCACTTCACTTGGGTTTTTCTAACGATGTGCTCGAAGTGATCCAATCAAACGTGTGTTTTTGTCTATTAGGCGATTCGCCAAGTCAATCCTGGTGTACAAGCTGTCAGTACACAATGTGTGGCCTCTATGAAATAAGTTTTTCTATAGATACATTACAACATTTGACGGGGATGTATTTTCCTTGTCGAGAGCTTTTCCGGTGTACACATGGCAGTTGCACGTATATCTATTATCACGACGTAATTTAAATATTTTTATACCGTATTTGTGTTTTTCTCTGTTCCAAATACGGCCTGAATACAATGCGCCCGCGGAATGGGATTAGCGTCTCGTCAACGCATAATGCTTCTGGCGGATCTTAATATTTTTGGAAATTTTTATTCAATTCCTCTATGATGAACTGAATTTTTGTTAAACGGTTAGTTGCGACAGCTGCTTCGTTGTCTGCGAAATGTAACATTCTCATGACAATTTCGAATCTGTCTCCGCTCATTACTGTTCGCGGGAATGTTTGTGAAAACAGTGTATCTTGAGGCCAATATAGACGTAATGAGGGAAGGTTTACCATACTCGTCCATTTTATCAGCCCAAATAAACGCTATAGCTCATTTTTGTTAGTTGGTGCCCATTTACCTGTACGTTTAGAAGCGATTCTGCATTGAGTCGCATAGAGGTCCGTTTGCTCACTGATGTGTCGAAGTATTTAGTCTGTAACGAAAAGTACAAGAAACTCTTCTGCTTTCGTATAAATCCGCAATTTCTCATCAGTTGTTTGGCGCCGGAGGTACGCGAAAAGAGCATAATATTTTGCTCATTCCTTCTTAGATCAAGCCATTCACTTTCGTCGCAGACTTCATTAGCACCTGTGCTACTTCTCCTACTTCTCCTCTCCATTTCCGTTTCCTGGCATACTGAAATATTACCTTCTGATGATGATAGCCGTAATACCCGACGACGTCTGAACGTTAAGGAAACTTCGCTTGATATATCACACTCTTCTCTTTCTAATATTTTCGGTTTCATGGCTGACAAATTTTCTCAAGAACAAACTAAATTTTGTACTTTCAAACGATCTGTAGACTTCTGCGTCTATTTGCCAACTGTAAGCTCCTTGAAGGTACGCATGCATTGTACGTTCCATTGTCTCACTCCAAGGGAGGGAATGAAACTTCTCCTTATCTCCAATATGACTTCAAATGTGAGGCGCCATAAGCAGTGCGTAAAATGGCATGCTGAGAAGTCGCAGATAATATTACATTATCGCATCATTAGAGAGCGGCAGCAAGCTACCGGCCGGTGGAATGGAAAGAAGTATCGGCACCGCGCTCAATATGTTAATGGATTAATCCAACGGCTTCAATGCTATGCTTGTGTATGTACTAAGTACTGTACTGTCAATTCTATATATCCCTAACCATATCCGTACTATGCAATGATTATTCTAGAATTGCGTTGGAACATGCATCATCAGTGATCAAAATAGTCCAACGGCTACATTACTGTGAAGATGGCCGTTTGCAGTACAGTGCTGTCAATGGTTAATAACGCGCGGGATAATGGATGTTTATTTTGTCATTCTAGAATTGTTATAGAATCTATACCATTAGCGAACTGATTAATCTAACGGCGACAGGGTTCGGTTGGTGTATGTATTAAGCATCGTGCTGTAAATTGTAAATATCCTTAGCCATAGCTGTACCATGCACAGATAATTCTAGAATTGCTGTGCCATTTATATCATCGATGAACAAACTAATCCAGCCATTGCTGCACTGTCACGGTTGCTGTACTCAGTACTGTGTTATCAACTGTTAATATATCTAGGGATAATGCATCTGTTCTTAATCATCCTAGATAACCTGCAGAATTTAAATCATCGGTGAACAATGTAATCCGGCGGCACCAGCACAGTCATAATGGCTGTACTCGGTATTGTATTGTCAATCCTTAATATCTCGTTACATAATGGGTCTGTGGTCTGTCATTCTAGAATTGCTATACAATCAAAATCATCAGTTAACCGCTTAGCCCAAATGCTACAATGCTCTGTTGGTTGATGCAATATGTACCATACAGTCAAATATAAATATCCCTAGAAATAACAGTACTATACACCGATTATTTTTGAATTGCTTTGGAATTTACATTATCAGTGAGTAAGATATTGCAACAGCTGCTGTGCTGGGATGAGTATTTGATGGCACTAGTTTATAACTCGTGAGATTGTTGAACTGCATTTATTCATTTTCGATTTGCAACTCAATATATATCATTAAAGAACAGATTAATGCAACGGCATGTGTGCTCTGTCCATTCATTAACCATTCTACGCATAGGTTATTCTTGAATTGCTTTGCAATTCACTTCAGCAGTGAGCAGAGTAATCCTACGGCTACGGTACAGTGATGATGGCTGCACTCAGTATAGTGTTACTAATTTTCAAAATCTCGAGGGAGGGTTGACCTGGACCTTGTCAATCTATAATTGTTGTAATACCAAGATCATCACTGAACAGCTTAATCCTACGGCAACAGTGATCTGTTGGTGGATGTACTAAGTATCGCACTCTCAAAGGTAAATATCACAATCCATAACCATTCTATGCATTGGTAACTCTAGAAATGCTTTGCAAATTTCGTCATCAGTGAGCAGAGTAATCCAACGGCTAGGGAAATGTAATAATGGCTGTACCCAGTGCTGTGTTTCCTATTGGCAACATATCGAGGTATAATGGATATGTGCCTTGTCCTTCAAGAAATTCAATATAATATAAATCATAGGTGAACAAAGTAATCAAACAGTAGCAGTATAGTGATGATGGTTGCAATCTGTGTCTTGTTGACAACTGTTAAAACCTTGAGGGATAATGGATCTTTATTTTGTCATTCTAGAAATGCTATACAATCAAAACGGTTACTTAACACTTAAGCACAACGCCTACAATGCTCTGTTGGTTCATGTAGTATTCAGCTTACTGTCAATATTAAATACCCCTACACATAAACGCACCCGACACTGATTATTATAGAACTGCTTTGGAATTTACATCATCAGCGGACAAACGATCCAATATCGACAGCACTGTGATGATGACAGTATTCCTTACTGTGTTGTCAATTTTCGATGTATCGAGGTATAAGGGGTCTATATATTGTCGTTCAAGAAGTGCTATACCGTCTATATCTCCATTGAACAGGATAATCCAGAATGCTATATTTGTGGATGTAATAAGCACCGCACAGTCAGTTGTAAGTACTCCATACCATAACCGTGCTGTACACAGACTATTCTAAAATTGCTGCGCAATTAATGTAATCGGTGAACAAACTAATAAAACGGCTACAGTAGTATAATGGTGGATGTACTCTGTACCGTGTTGTTAGTTGCTAATGTTTCGACGGATAATGGATATATACGCCGTCATTCCAGAATTTGTATAGAATCTAAAGCATTATTGAGCAGATATATCCAACGGCTAGAGTACTCTGTTGATGGATGTACTTACCTCTACACTGTCCATTGTAAGTATGCCCAACCTCAGCCGTACTGCACACTGATGATTCTACAATAGCTTTGGAATTTACATCATTAATGTACGAAGCACTGCAACGACGACAATAATGTGATGATGGCCGAACACATTATAGTGTCCTCAATTGTTAACATCCCGAGAGATAATTGATATGCATTCCTCATTCTAGAATTGCTGTAGTATATACATGATCAGTGGACAGACTAATACAAAGGCAAGAGTGCTATGTTGGTAGGTGTACTAAGTATCGTACTGTCAACTGTATATATCATGAGACATAACCATTCTACACTTAGACCATTTTTGGCCATTGCAATTTACGTAATCGGTGAGCAAAGTAATTCAACGGCTACATCGGTGTGATGGTGGCTGTACTCGGTACTGTGCTGTTAGTTCTTAATGTCTCGGGGGGATAATGGACCTGTGGTTCGTCATTCTAGAATTGCTATGGAATGTAAATCATCATTGATCAAACTTATCCAACGGATACAGTGCTCTATTTCTGGATGTATTAAGCACGGCACCTTTAATTTTAGATATTGATATACGTAACCGCACTACACACTGATTACTTCTGAATTTCTGTGGAATTTATGTCATTGATGTACAAGTTATTTCTATGGGCACGGCAATATGACGATGGGTCTAATCTGTACTGTGCTGTCAATAGCTAACTTCTCGAGGGGTAATTGATATGATTGGTATCGTTCTCGAATAGCTATAAAATCTAAATGATCATTGTACAGCTTAATCCAGCTGCTACACTGCTCTGCTGATGGATGTAATAAGTGCGGTAATGTCAATTGCGGTTATCAACAGCCGTAAGCCTACTATACGTAGGTTATACTAGAGGTATGTTGGAATATACATCATTGGTGAACAAACTAGTCCAACGGCTACAATACTGTGAAGATGCGTGGACTCAGTACTGTGCTAATAGTAGTTAATCCCACGAGGGAAAATGCATTTGTATTCCGTCATCCCAGAATTGCCGTGAAACGTATATCATCATTGAACAGAACACTCCAACCGCTACAGTGCTTTACCTTTGGATGTAATAGGCACCGTACTGCAAATTGTAAATATGCCTAGCCATAATCGTACTATACACTGGTTATTCTAGATTTTCTGTGGAATTTATAACATTTAGGAACAAATTATTCAAACGGGTACGGCAATGTGATGATGGCTGAACTCAGTACTGCGTTGTAAATTGATTATGCCTCGAGGGATAATGGATAGTCATTTTTTTATTCTAGAAATGCTGCTGTATATACATCCTCCGTGAACAGATTATCCAACGGGTACAGTGCTCTGTTGGTGGATGAACCAAGCACCGTACTCTCAAATTTAAATATCCCTAGCCATAGCAATGCCATACACTGGTTACTCCAGAATTTCTTTGGAATTTACAGCATCATAGTACTGTAACCCTTGAATCACTTCGTTCACTGATGATGCAGGATCGAAAGCAATTTTAAAATAATCAATCTACAGTATGGTTATGGCTATAGACATTTACGATCGACAATACGGTACTTTCCACATCCACCAGCAGAGTAGGGTGGACGATGGATTAATCTGTTCAATGATGATATATATAATTCAGCACGTCTTAAATGATAAAAGAAAAATCTGCTATTCCTCGAGATGTACGCAATTGACGTCACAGTACTGAGCAGAACCTTCACCACAGTGCTGTAGATGTTGAATCACTTGTCCACACATGATGTATTTTCGAAATAAAATCTAGGGTATTCCGTGTATATTACGGTAACGGCCAGAGGTACTTACAATTGACAGTACGGGCTTAGTATATCCACCAACAGAGCACTGTTGCTGTTATGATAATCTGATCACTTCTAAACCTCCTAGCAACTCAGGAGTGACAAAACACAGGTGCATTATCTGTTGACATATTAGTAATTGACAACACAGTACAGAGTACTGCCATGATCACTTTAATCTGGCCGTTGGATTACTGTGTCCACTGGTGATGTTTATTCCAAAATAATTCTAGAATAACATATGTATATTAAGGTTAAGACTAGTGATATTTACAATTGACAGTATGGCACGTAGTATCTCTACCAACAGATCACAGTTGCAGTCGGATTAATCTGTCCACTGTTGATGCATATTCCACAGCAACTCTACAATGGAAAACGAAGATCCGTTATCTTTGGAGACATTAACAATTGTCAACACAGTGCTGAGCAAGTCCAACATAATAGGATTGTAGCCGTTGTATTAATATGTTCATCGATGATATAAATTCTGCAGCTGTTCTAGAATAATCAATGAATACTATTGGTATTTGCTAGAGATATTTACAGTTGACAGTACGTTATTTCCGACGTCTACCAAAAGACCACTGTATCCGTTCGATTAATCAGTTCAATTATGATATACATCCTATAACAACTTTAGAATGACTATATACAGATCCTTTATACTTCACGATATTAACAACTGACAACGCAGTAATGAGCACAGCCAATCATCACAGTGCCGTTGAGGATGGGTCATTTGTACGCTGATAATGTAGATTCCAATGCAATTCTAGAATAATCAATGTATAGTACGGGTATGGCTAGAGATACTCACAACTGACATGACGGTACTTTGTACCTGCACCAGGAGAACAGTGTAGAAATTGGATTAATCTGTTCAATGATGACTTGACTCATATAGCAATTCTAGGATGACAAAGGACACAGTGATTATGCCTGAAGTTATTAACAATTGACAACACAGCACTGAGTACAGCCATAAAGACAACACTGTAGCCGCTGACCGCTTTGTTCACTAATGTAAGTTCCAAAGCAATTCTAGATTGACAATGCACAAGTCAATCGTCCTTCGACGTCATAACAGTTGACATCACAGTACCGAGTACAGCCATCATCGCGGTTCTGTAGCCGTTGAATTGCTTTGTCGTTTGATGATTTATGTTATTCAGCCATTCTGTGATAGCCTATGTATACTGCGCCTACCTTTAGAGGTACTTACAACTGACAGAATGCAACTAAGTACAATTCCAAAAGAGCACTGTAGCCGATGGATTAATCTGTGCAATGTTTTTCTAGATTCTGCAGCAATTCTAGGATGGCAAAGGAGACATCCTTTAACTCGAGATATTAACAATAGACAACACAGTACCGAGTACAGCTATCGCCACAGTCCTCTAGCCGTTGAATTACTTTTTTCATTGATGATTTATGTCCCACAGCCAATCTAGAGTAATCAATGTGTAGTAGGATTATGACTAGAGATAATTACAACGGACATTATGGTGTATAGTACATCGAGCAGCAGAGTACTGTAGAACTTGGATTAATCTCTTCAATGATGATTTAGATTTTATAACAATTATAGAATGGAAAAAGGCATATCCATTATCCCTCTAGATGTTAGCAATTGACAGCACAGTACTGAGTGCAGTCATTATGGCCGAACTGTAGCAGTTTGTTCTCTCATAATATAAATTCCAAAGCAATTCCAGAATGACAAATGTATGTTACACGTTTATGGCTGGAGATGTTTACATTTGACAATCCGGTACGTAGCAAATACATCAATAGAGCTCGGTCGCCAATGAAGTAACCGGCTCACTGATGATATGTGTATATATATCTGCAACTCTAGAATGAATAAAGTCAGATCCACTGTCGGTCTAGATATTAATATTTCACAACACATTACTGCGATCTGCAATCATCACTGTACTGCTGCGGTTTCATCAATTTGTTCATTGATGATTTGCATTCCCCAGCCTTTCTAACGTAATAAATGTATAGTACGGTTATGGCTGGAGATATTTTCAATCGATAATGCGGTACTTAGTACACACGACAGCAGAGAAATGTTGCCGTTTGATTAATCTGTTCGCTGATGATATCTATTCTACGGCAATTCTTGAATGAAAGAAGGCTGGTACATTACATGTCGAGAAATGAACAATTGACATCACAGTACTGAGTACAGCCATCACAGCAGTACTGTCGCCGCACTACTACCTTTCTCAATGATGGTGTAAATATCAAAGGAATTCAAGAATAATCAATGTACATTACGTGTATGTGTAGAGACTTTTGCAATTGACAGTACAGTACTTAGCACATCCACCAGCAGAGCACAGTAGCCGTTGGATAAACATGTTCGATGATGATTTATATTCTATAGCAGCTCTAGAATGGCCAATGCATAGACCATAGTCTGTAGTGATATTGATTAACGATAGTACAGCACTGACTCTAGCCATCAACAGAGCACCTTAGCGATTTGATTAATCCGCTGACTGACGATTTATATTCGATAAGATATCTTGAACATTCTATGCATACATCAGTCACGTCTAGAGATATGTACAATTGATAGTTGAGTACTTAGTACATCCAACAACAGAGCACTATCATTTAGATTACTCTGTCCACTGATGGCTTAAATAGTGCAGAAATTCACGAGTGAGAAAAGAATGTTTCATTGTCGCCCAGAATGTTAACAACTGACAGCACAATACTAAGTACAGCCATCATCTCTGTAACGTAGCCGTTGTATTAAGTTGTTCACTAACGATTTAAATTGAACAGCCATCCTAGAATGATCAATGGATGGATCATGTGTCGGTAGTAATGTTGACAATTGACAAAGCCGTACTCAGTACAGCCACCATCACTCTAATACAGCCGTTGTATTACTTTGCACACTATTCGCTTAGTTTCCTCACCAATACTAGAATAATCAACGTATAGATCAGTTTTGGCTAGAGATATTTACAATTGTTAGTGCGGAACGTAGTATATCCATCAACAAGGCACTGTTGAAGTTGTGTCAATATGTTCAAAGAAGATTTGGTGTCTATAGCAATTCTGGGATAACGTATTGATACATATCGTATGGGGAGTGATATTGGCAGCAGACAATACACTACCGGGGGTATCCATTTGAACCATACTATAGGCATAGGATTAATAAGCTCGCTGATCACCAAAGTCCTTCAGCAACTGTAGAATGATCAATGGATAGTGCAATTGAAGCTAGTGGCATTGACTTATGTCAAGACAGTACAGAGTATATCCATCACCACGATACTGTAGCCATGCAGTTCGTTTGTCCACTGATGATATAAATTTAGCGGCAGTTCTTGAATAATTAACGTATAGAGCAGTTAGAGCTGGAGACACTTACAATTGGCATTATGGTGCTCTGTTCATCCACCAACAGAACACTGTAGCCGTTGGGTTAACCTGCTCGCTGATCGATTTAAATACTATATCAATACTTCAATGACAATGGACAGATCCACTATCTCTCGCCGTAGTAGCAATTTACATGGCAGTACTGATTAGATAAATCATCAAGCTATTGTACCCTCTGGATTAATTTGTTCACTAATGATTTATGTCCCCCAGCAATTCTAGCTTAGTCAATATGTGAATAACTTCCGGCTAGAAATATATACATTTGGCAGTACGCTGCTTAGTACATCAACCAACGGTGCACTGCATCCGTTGAATTTATCTGTTCACTAATGAGACAAATTGTATTGTAATTCCAAAATTTCAAGAGACAGATCCATTATCGATCACGATACTGACAGTTGACAAAACTGAACTGAATACAGTCATCGTGTCAGTACTGTATTCGTTGCATTAATTTGGACACTGATGAGTTCAGTTCCACAGTAATTCTAGAATTGTCAACGTATATATCAGGTATGACTAGAGATATTTACAATCGACGGTACGGTAATTAGTACATCCACTAAAACAGCACTGTAGCCGTTCGATTAATCTGTTCTCTGATGATTTGAATTACATAGCAATAATGCAATGACAAAAGGCGGATCCATAATCGCTCGAGGTATTAATAATTGACAGAACAGGAATAATTTGAGCCATCTACACAATACAGCAGCCGTAGAATTAATTTTTTCACTGATGATTTGAGTTCCACAGCAGTACTGGAATAATCAATGCATTGAACAGTTATGGCTGGAGATATTTACAACTGACAAGGCGGTACTTGGTAGATTCACAGTCAGAGCACATATTGGCTTAATCTGTTCAATGCCGATATAAATTATATAACAATTCCAGAATTATAATAGACAGATATGTTAGCGCTCGATATGTTAACAATAGAAAAACAGTTCTCAGCACAGCCATGATCATAGTACTGTAGATGTTGGATTAAATTGATCATCGATGATTTAATTCCACAGGAATTCTAGAATTATCAATGTTTATTTCGGTTGTGGCAAGAGATATTTACAATTGTCTGTACTGCACTTGGCACATCCATCGACCGCGCACTGCAGCAGTAGAATTAATCTGTTCGCTAATGACTTGTATTCTGCAGCAATTCGTGAATAATCAATGCATAAATCAGTTATTGCCGGAGATATTTACAATTGACACTGCGGTATTTACAACATCCAATAATACAGCACTGTAGCGGTTTGATGAATATGTTCAGTGATAAAATAAATTCCACAGCATTTCTGGTACAGCCATTGCTAGAGATATTTGTATTTGGAAGTACGGTGCTTAGTACATCCACCAACAAATCGCTGTAGCTTTTGTGCTAATCAGTTCAATGTTTATTATAGTCCTATAGCAATACTGGAATATCGAAAGCATAAACAATATAGCTCCAGATACTAACAATTTAATAAACAGGGCCGATTAGAGACGTCGTCGTTGCACTGTAGCAGCCGGATTAATTTGTTCACGGAAGATATATTTCCTACAGCAATTCAGAAGGGATAAAGGACAGATCCATTATCTCTCGAGATGTTAGCAGTTGGCAGCACAGTACTGAGAACAACAGCCATCACTGTAACGTATCTGTTTGATTGATTTGTTCGCTGATGATTAACATCCCACGGCAGCTCTGCAATAGTCAGTGTATCGTGCAGTTACGGCTAGAGGTATTTACAGTTGAAAGAACGATTCTTCATCATCCTCCAACAGAGCACAGTAGCTGTTGTATTATTCTGTTCGCTGATGATTTATGGTCCGTAGAAGATCGAGATTGGTCAGTGGATAGATATCATATCGGTGTATCACAATACTCTACTGAGAGCAGCCATGTACGCAATAATAAAGCCAATGGATGAGTCGGTTCGCTCAACATCTAAGTCCTTCAGCAATTGTAGAAATACCAATGGATAGAGCAATGGTCGCTTCAGGCATTGACATATGTCAATATAGTACTCAGTGCAGAAACCATACAGGACACTGTAACCGTTTGATTAATCTGTTCACTGGTGATTCAAGCTACTCGGCAATACTAGAATTTTCAATGTATAGATCCTCTTTGGTCAGAGATATTTACAACTGTGAGTACAGTGACTAGTACATCCTCGAACAGAGCACTGTAGCCGTTTGACTGATCTGCTGATGTATGATTTCATCTTATAGCAACTCTAAAGTGGTAAAGGAGAGATCGACTATCTCTCTAGACATTAACAACTGATAGCACGTTAATGAGTGCAGCCGTCAACACAGTAATGTGTCCGTTGTTTAAATTTACTCACTGATGATTAATTTCCCAGCATTTCAAGAGTTGTCAATATTTAGCCCAGCTGTAGCTAGATCAGTTGAAAGTACGGTTCGTAGAACATTCGCTGACAAAGCACTGCGGCCACTGAATTAATCTGTTCACGAATGATTTATATTCCACAGCAATCCTAGAGTAATCATTGTGTAGTACAGTTATGGCAGTAGATATTGAAAATTGGCAGTACGATATTTAGTTCATCACGGGCAGAGCACTTTAGCCGGTAAATTAATCTGTTCATTAATGATTTAAACACTATAGCAACTCTAGGATGATCAACTGTTAGAGCAATTTTCGATGGAGGTATTGATATATGTCAAAACAGTACTGAGTATTGGCATCTGCATTTTTCAATAGCCTGTTTACTTCAATGCACTGCTGTGACGAGCTATCTGCAGAGTTCTACAGCTGTTATATTAGCCTACTCTCCGTTCATCTGAGTTGTATTGCATTTCTAGGTGGATCAATGGTTAGATCAGTTATAGCTTCGAATATATACAATCTTCAATGCCGTGCTGAGTACAGCCGCCATCATTGCATCATAACCATTGGATTAATTAATACATTGATAACGTAAGTTCTATAGCAATTCGGGAGTTAACAGTTCATAGATCAGTTATCGTTAGAGATGTTTCGACTTGACAATACATAGGTACACGGAGCAGACATAAACACATGATTATATCCGTTGTACAAATCTATGCACTGATGACTCAAATTCCACAGCAATTCTAGAGTGATAAATGGATAGATTGATTATCACTTCAGGTATAGATATTTCACAACGCAGTACTGAGTGTAGCTAGATATACAGTGCTATTTCCATTGGGCTATTCAATTCGCTGATCATCCGAGTTCTTTAGTAATTCCTGAATGTTCAAGGGATAAATCAATTGTAGCAGGTGATATTAACAAGTGACAATAGATTTCTGATTGCAACCATCAGCAAATTATTACAGTCATTGAATTAATCTATTCCCTGGCCATCAAATCTCTGCAGCAATTATAGAAAGATAAATGGACAGATGAATTAACGCTAGGGACACTGAGAAGTGGCAATAAATTACAAAGAATCGCAATCTACACAGTACTGCAGCAAGTGGATTAATTAAATCCGAGATCTCCTAAGTTCAGAAGCTACTCATTATTCAATGGATAGAGCAATTGTCGCTAGGGACGTTGACAAATATGAAAACACTACTGAGTACAGCCATCTGCACAGAACTCTATCCGACTGATTGATATATACAACGATGATTTAAATTCCAGAGCTACTCTATAATAGTAAATGTATAGATCAATGGTTTCTACAGAGCTTTAAAGTTGACTATACGGTACTAAGCACAGCCACCAATACAGAAATATGACGGTTGTGATAATCTATTCACTAACGACTTTAATTCCGTAGAGATCCTACAATGATCAAAATATATATCAACTGTAGCTGGAGGTATAAACAATTTATAATACGCTACTGATTATAGGCATCAACATGGTTCTACAGAGCCATTGTATTAACTTATTTCCTGTTCAACTACTTCCTTCCGCAATTCCCGATTGAATGACGTTTTTCACCGAATAACACGCAATTCATGCTTCTTCAGCGCAGTTTGAAAGCTGCTTCAGCGATTTTTTAGAAAATTATCGATTTTTTGCGATGTAGTTTTACTACTGCTGCAGAGCTGCTCGAAACTGCATAGAACGGCGTTACTCACAGAATAACACATTTTTCATGCATTTTCACCGCAGTTTGATTACAGTTTCAGCGAACTTTTAGAATAACTGGTTTTTTTGAGGGAAAAGTTTTTTTACTGCTTCGGAACTGCACATAGTAACATTCTTCTAACAATATCAGACATTTCCAGGAATTGCAATGTTGTTTGATGGCGGTTTCAGCGAATTTTAGAAAAATTAACGAGTTTCGGGCGTAGATCTACTACTGCTTTATGACTGCACAGAAACTCTTTGTTTTAGTATTATCACAAACTTCACGCACTTGCGGCGCAATTTAATTACAGTTTCAGCGAATGCTATGACAACTTTCGATTTTTGCTGCAAAGTTTTACTACTGATCTAGATCTGTAGCGAATAATATTATTTTAGTAATATCGCATACTTCATGCAATTTAAGCGCAGTTAGATTTCATTTATGTCGTCTGGCAGCATTTGCCGATAGGTACAGCGCGCCACGTTAATTGAACCATACTCATTATGTAAAAGAATATATAGCACAAGAGCGATCAAATATAGGACTTGTACACCATAAATATAAGAACCCGTAGCATAAGAGTGATCGAGTAAGGGTCATATTATAACCATAATAAAATAAGGTCGCGAGACCCGTGCATCTGATTTTCCAGCGCCAAAGCCACTTGTATAGGCCGAGATGACGCGTCACATTTCTGAATGCACAACTTCCGACGAAACCAAGACGTTCGAAGGAACCATAGTAGCTTGGTCCCGCTCGCGCGCCGAGGACGCCTTTCTCGTCCCACGATCCTCGCTCTTCGCTCTCCAATGATGGTTCTTTCGGCACACTGTTGTCTTGAGTCTCACGCTTATGGTTATTAACCAATTGTGCCTCGGAAAATTTTCGCGATGTTCTCGTAACAACT
The DNA here is from genome assembly GCF_001483705.2 of Eufriesea mexicana. NCBI lineage: Eukaryota > Metazoa > Arthropoda > Insecta > Hymenoptera > Apidae > Eufriesea > Eufriesea mexicana. The sequence goes on along the minus strand of NW_016922283.1, from coordinate 973,389 downwards.
CGAAACCTTTCTTGTATGTACTTATGGATTCCGGTTGTTGCCATTTATGGTGAAATGGAAATAGAAAATCACGAGTACTTCATTTCCATATTTCACGTGAAGTTACTTCTACTTCAGTTATTACCACAAAGTCCTCGCTTAAGCTGAACTAGCATGTCAACATTGCGAGGAACGAGAGGTCACTATTCTCGAATTGAGTATGCACACTTCCTGGGTTTCAATTTGTGAACTTTGCTCTCATGATTGACATTGTTTTTGTATTATTATCCTGACACTTCTATGTAAATTACTCGCTGAATTTCCATCGCCCTAATGGTTTCGTTCGCGACAACAGTTTATCGGTTGGTACGTTCTGCATACGAATATCTTTACCATTTCTAATGTTCATATAATGCATCGTTTGGGAATATTCATTACAAATTCGGGTTCTATAATTTTATCATAGTCCTCACAGTTTAAACCACCTCTCAATAAGCAATACATTACTTCACATTGTTACACATATTACGACTAACTTTTGGGTACAATTCTAGCTAATTCCAAGTTAGCAGGCGTAAAAACAAAACCATACATTATCATCCTGAGCTGCATTTGGCTACATATCTGAAGTGCTTATATCAGCACCAGAAGAAACATTTTTCACCTTCATTTATTGTTTTAATCATCACCTTCAAATGTTTTAACGTTAACTAATACTTGCTTTCTAGTAATATTTCCTCAAACACACTGTAATTTGATTCGCTTCAATTCCATTCAATGGTACTATTCAAGTCGTGGGCCACGCATATTTTACTACCATACATTCCAATTAAAATTTCAGTTTCAAGTTGTTTAAATCGAATTTCTGCTGGGAAATTCCCGACGATTTTACGGTACGTAATGCATGCAGCTTCATTCAGTTCGGACAACATGCACACTCGTCATTTATATCCAAGCTATATATTTCGATACGCACTTTTGCGGGGCATTCATATTTTCATCTTGCGTAGGCATATGCACCTTTATAAATGTTCTATAATTTTATATAGAAGACTAGGACATACAATTCAATTATGATAGTTTAACGTAAACGGAATAAACTGGAATTAACCGTGATACGAATTAAATTGAGCGAGGTATCTGCTAACAATCTCATATATCGTTATTGCCAATTCTCTCTGAATTTCATATAGAGAATCGTACTTTAAATTGGAGTACCTGTTTTCGTTCATGGTAATGCTAGCGCAAAGTAACTGATTGAGGAATAATTATAAGGTCGTTTAAATACTGAGAAAATAAATGGACGTTCATCATGAATTGGGTCAAAATTAAAATTTGAACTGTGTGGATAGTTTGGAGGTTTATACTTACATAATTTGTACATATTTTTGCACTTACGTACAGTGTTTATGTATGATACGAATAGATGTCTATCGAATTTAAACTATATTATAATGACATAATACAGATAGTTGCACTATAAAATTTATATATTTCAGAGGGTTGTAAAAATAAAATTACATTGGAGTGCTTTCAAATTCTAAGCTTGCTAGTGATAAAATATATATCCTGACGTTTCCAATAGGTCCCTATGGAAGTGGCACTTCTTAAAACCTTGTAATTGTTATGAATTCAGACCGAAAATAAAAAATTTAGTCAATAATCTATAATTCTCTAGGAAGGAATAGTTATGCTCCAAACGTCAGTATAACACTATATAAGAGAGTGAATGGAATACAGCTAGGCTAGCTAATTCAGTATAACGAAGCATTGAATGAGAACACTCAAGTCAATTCTATTTAACAAATAACATTCATCAAAACAACAAAATTTGACTGTACTCCATATTATCTATGAAATGCCTCTGAGAATCTAGGCACCTTACTTTAAATTGGATACAAGCTGATTAGGAATAGTACGATACCTGTTATTACGTTTAGATTCACGACGTATTGGACAGCCCAAGCCAGTTTCTTGTCATACCTGAGAATACATACCCACATCACACATTTTAACAACTCTAGAAGGAACGAGGGAAATCTCTAGTATTCTTTTGTTTATATAGTGCTCATTATCTATGTCAATAGTTCTGATATATTGAAAAAATTCTCAATCAATGTTCCAACTTTTTATTCAAGACCATACTACCTTCATCATCTACACAAACATAAATCCGCATTTGCAAATCTCTCAGTTATTTATATAATCATTATTAATATCAACAATGCCTATTCTACCTAATATTCATTCAGCCAATCGCTTCAAACTATAGAACAGCTGTTATGTGGCACCCCTCTGTAGAAAACTCTATTTTCTTTATGCTTGTACACTTCTCGTCACTTCGTATATTTGTATATTTTTATTTTTATCTTTATTCCCTTGCCTCATTTTTATTTTTCTTTGTTACCGATAACTTAGTGCCTCACTTTCAAAATTTTCTTGTAATTTTTCAGATCGGTTAATCCTGTATAGATATAACAATAAATAAATGAACTGGGCACTAATGATAGCTACGATATTGAGCAATAATTCATGCCCCCGCCCAAACCACATTAAATTATCCAGTCAACTAATGTTCCAAGTTATTTACGCCGAATAATTAAAATGCTATGAAATAACATTTTAAATAGCAAATTTAGTCCACCAGCCAACATTAATTGAAATAAGGAATTGCATAACACTCTAATGCATATAGCAAAATTACCGAGAACCACGAATCCAGCAATAAATTCAAGCCATGTGTATAAACAAACCTTCCTATAACAAATAACTCTGTATGATAGGACGGAAATGAATGCAAAAAACTTCCACGAGTATCGAGGGAAAGATTTCCGGTGGAATCTTTAACGCAAGGAAGACCATACCGATGGCTGCCCGATATCGAATCTGTAGCCAGTACGCCTCTAACATTCACATTGTCGTCAGGACAGACGGAATCGCGCGTTACTCACATCCGTTACGCGCCAGTAGGCATATGTCCTGGCAAAGAGTCGCGGAGTTTTGGAATTAGACCGTGGAACGAGCTTCATCGACCTAGTACATATTCAACACATTGCCCTCGGCGGTTCAATTGTTGCGGAAAAATAACGGTTCAAAGTTTTCCCGCTGAAAATTCGACGAAGTTTCTTAAAGCGGGGTACGAAGTATTGGATACTAATTGACGTGTGGAAATACTTTATCCCCACACATCACGCATCGTCATTAGATATTTAATGTTAAACCCACCTCAAGTTAATTGACCCACGAATGAGAAAAGGACAGAAGCAGTTGCAAAAATATAGGAATACAAATTTTACGTATATTGGACGAAATATCACGCAATCATGTGACGAAAGCAATGACCGATTCAATGGATAATTACATTAATGGATAAACAAGTAAAATGTTTGGAAATTGTTTTGGGTTTGTACTTTGGCAGGTTTAATGTACGAATTAAAGCAAATTTTCCATTAGTACTCTTTTAAGCCCTTACACCCTGATATATTTATATGAAACTGAGCGTCATTGTGTAACTGAGCTTCAATTGACAATTTACATACTCATGCTATTCTAAATAAAATTTTATCAATTTTTCGGATTAATTCAAATTTCGAGCGTGTTAATATACGCTCCATGTAACTTCAGCCTAATGAGAGTGCAATTGATAATCACGAGATTTAGTATGAGAAACTCCCCGACGATGTTGGCTCGATATCGTAGTGTAAGCGGTTAGCGCCATACGCTACAATGTAGATTGTTTGCATACTTTCGTGAGACTTACTTTCGCATCCCGGTATTGAATTTGTATTGACATTGTTTTACTGTAGAAGGCAGAGACAGTTTCTTGCAGAAAATGTGTAAAAATTGGATCACTGATTGTTTCAATGAAAAAAATGTCCTTTTTGCATTACGTTCGATTACGGTATATAAAACCACTAAAGTCACACCTTGATAGTTAATGGGCAACTTTTCATTTCCAAGCAATTTCAGAAACAATGAAGAGTGTACCAGAGACGTGTTACCAGTTAAAAAGTTTATATGGCAGAATATACACAGGATGCAATTCCATTAACACGCACCAGTCATACTGAATGAGAAAAAGATAAATTCTTAAAGTGAATAAAAAGTGAAAAATTCTGGTTCTTAAAGTGATAGCAAACATGTTCGGATTTCAATGTGTTAATTTGCACGGAAAGGAATTACCTAGTAGTCAAAAATAGTATATTAAATTCCATGGGGTCCCTACAGTGGTACAATTTTTTCCACGTTGAAGCCCAGGAATAAATTTCTTAATGAAACGGGATTCTTAAGACTTCCCCTATCTTTTAACCGAAAACCCGTTTCAGTCTTCCACCACAAAAATATCCAAGTGGAAATTCGATCGAAGGGCGCAAGAGTACGGCTTTATCCATTATATGGTGCCCACAAGTTGTATTCTCCGATCTCTCGGCGAAGAGCTATAACTGCTCAGAGGCTTAGGTAGCGTAGATCCGCGTTTGCACTTGGTGGCATGCAATGAAAAGTCATTGAACGGAGAAAGAAGTTGCTATGCATTCAGTTATCACTATGAAAGTACATTCGATGCAAATACCGTACTTACGACGCCTGAATAAAGTAATGCCGTCGCGGTAAAGCGCATAGCGAACGCTGACGAACGGGTGTAATCCGATTGTAGACGGCGAGCCTAATATATATGCCGTGAGCCGGCGACTAGAGATAGGTCATGGTGCTGCAAAAGAGCATTGTTCTGATTATTTGGCCCTGTTTCCTTTTGCATGCATGCGAGCAGCATGGTTTCTGGAGAGCGTATTCCACTTTATGACGTAGCGGCGTATCCTTTTAAACAAAGAGCATTCCCACGCCTCCTTGCAGCAATTTTCAAATGAGACGTTGCGACCATTATTAATTAATCCAATCCTGGCATCGACGCGCGATTTGAGGAAATATGTGTAACTGGAATACGTTCAGCTGCTGCAAATGAGTATGTTCGGCCCGGGCTTGATGGAATCATTAGCTGGAGCTTTCTGCAGCAACGCGCATTCCCTAGAATATACATGCTCATTTTGTTTCGTGGGTCTTGAAGTTTCGTCGTCTTAATTATTCTGAATTAAGAGGCAGTTTCCTGGGAAATATTACTATTACAATTATTACTAACTACTGTAATTAGTGCATCATGATTTTATCGTGTATACAAATAATTGGAACGACCAGTCCCAGTAATTGTTTCTGGAATAGTTTATTTTGAGCTTCATTCAGACAGAATTATGTATTAATATTATCCATATACACTGTGCTTGGTTGCAGCTTTATGCGGAATTACGATAAAATATTGTAAACAAGCTTTTCTACCCTCTAAATGATCTTCACTCATTTCTTAATGTCATACTTGTATAAAAGAGTGAAAAATTACGCCATTGTATAAGAAAATTAAAATGAAAAATGGGAAGTTTCGAAATTTTCACAATAATATTTTATTAATTACATAACGAGTATCAAAAGAAAGGAATGTGCTAATTAAAGCTACTATAATTAAACCTCTACTGCAATAGATGTTGTAACAAAGAGTGGGGAGATGAAGGTGAAATGTGAATTATATATAACCTACCATACATTTTCCAAACCTTATCGATACTGATGGGAAGTAAAATTTAGAGACCCTTCCATGTCAAATTTAACATTTCAATCTCGCTTTTTATCTTCCATGATATTTTACTTTCACACATACTTCTACCTAATCGTTAGTAATGAAAATTTATTTCCTCCCATTCCATATACCTACGGAATGAAAAATATTAACATTTAACGCTAAACCTACAATGGATTAAATGACTATTCACAAAGGCTTAATTAAACATTTCATACTACTTAATATCCTGATTTTTCTTCTAATACTGTAATATGAGCAATCTTCCTATATTCTCATTCAGTTCATTTTGCCAACATTAGAAATTAATATTCTTAATGTTGAAATTAATATATTTCTAAATTACTAAGCTCCTAAATTACTAAATTGTGGGATGGCGGAAACTAGCGGTGAGCCACCAAAGATTGACAAAACAACAATAACGGTATGACACCATATAAAAACTTATAAAACTATTTTAAGGAAGGAAAGTACACCAGGATAACGAAACGAAAACACTCAAAGACGCACTATAATTTAACTCTCTTTCGAACACCAACCGACTCACGCTCGTGCCGGTCACATTTGACTCCTAAAGAGTCTGTATTTGTCGTCGAGGTCCATGCTTATATGCTTTCACTAACCTACGTATCTCCTCACCATAAGGAGCACGGAACATAATTTTGTTACCCAAAACAACTTTTCCATTCGATTCTAGAAAATATTGATCGGTCTATAAGTTGTTTTTGTTGGCAATCGTCGATTCGTGGTTACTGTCTGAAATGGCATCCTACACTATCCTAAATATGACTGATCCATAATTCGTCATTATTCCACATAAAGGGCAAGTAATACTGCCCTTTTGTGAGAAAAAATTGAGAAACGAGAATAATCGATGAATTTAAAATTGAGAAGTTGATACAGGATGCCAGGTGCCGAAAAGGAACTCATTTCTTCTGGGAGAAAGTTTGAATTATTCCTTTTAATATTGAAATTACCATGCTACATACGACAAGTTTAGAATTTTTTTGGAATAAAATTTATGATGAGGAATGTTGCAACGAGTCGGAAAAGGGATAGTCTTCTTAGAGGAACAAATTGATAATCCATGATAATCGACGAATTTAGAACTCATTTGTGAAAATGGAATACTGATTGGAGGGGAAGAAATTTTTAATTAATCCTCATTCTATCGAAATTAATGTTCTAAACGTCTCAATTGAAATTAGTCAATATTCAACATTAAGGACAATGTACGTTGCCACGTATGCTATCCAACCATATCTAAGGAAGATAAATCCTTTGTGGGAAAAGATTAAAGATATTAGTTCAGTTGTCTCTCAATGTTTATACATTTTCGCCACTAATAAATATCCATGGTTACTTCTAACTTTTATTTTGAAGATAACTTTCTAATTCGTAATTCAGTTCCTTAACGGAGAAAGAATATTGAATACAATTGCACAATATTCGACTATACCTTTCTTAAAGAATATGAGAGAAACGTGCGTTTTCCATGTCAGATATTCGAAAATATCTGCTTCTGTTCTACACAATAATTTGCTGTTCTTCCTTTCCCAATCTTTTCCAAAATTAATTTTAGAAAAGTCGGGAATCACTACTTTTCTCTTATGATTAGGAAGTCCAATTATTACTAGATTGAAGTTGGTACTTCTGGACACCACAAAAGAAACAGAAATTACTGCAACGATGTACCAATGCATGATAATATTCCTTAATCGACCCACCATTTAGAAGCAAATTTTTAATATAAAGAAATAATGGCTCTAATTTAAATAAAGAAACATTTATCGGTTCGTTCAGAAGGATTTTTCGCCTTGAAATTGCACAAGGAGTTGGTGAAAGGGTAATAGAATCGCGTGAAGGGATGTAGCTAGGGTATTGCTGGAATTCAGTGCGCGTTCACTCGAAGCGGAGTGTTTGCCAAGTCATGTTACATTGCTGGAGTACGGAGTTTCTTGGCGGACCCTTCACGCCTATGAACCTGAAGCGAAAAGTCAGCGTGTGTTTTGCATTATAAACATTACACTGAAAATACGCCTGCGTATCGCTCATTATTCATCGGATTTCCTATGCTTGACAAATAAGATACACTAATAACTCCCATTCTCTTATCGATATATTTCCCTTTATCTATGTCGTAAATTTCCCTTTTTCGACTCACTGTCTATTCCCTTGAATAACTTATTCATTTAAGATTAACTTAAATGCCTATATTTTATTAAAATTCACTTTCATAACTCATTTATCATTTAAGACATTGCTATCTGTTCAAGCGAGACTGAACTATCCATAATTGATATTCATTAACATGTATGATTCGTAATATTAACAATTTAATCTCGTATTCAAATTTTATTCCAAGCACATAAATTCAAAATATTGAAATGTGCATTGCTCTGATGTGGAAGTATCGAAACAAAAGCGTTAGAATTAAAATACAATTTAAAGGCTGATTCTTAACAGCGTTTTTTACCGGAACACGAATTACAGGCATTTCGAATTCTATCATATCTTTCTGTTACAAAGTGAGCTAGAATATTTGAGATATCAAGAGTTGCACGCATAGCGAGAGAGAAGTGGATCCGTGTAACGTGTAAAACGTTAACCAAGGGGAATGAAATCACGGTGAAGAGTAGTGAACATTAAAGGTAAATATTTCGTAATTTTTTTAATTATACAGATGAAGAATAGTAACTCATGTTGTACTCTCGCTGAAAGTTTTACATCCCTTTCCTATCACACAGTGTGTAACTGTGGTAATATATTGATCACTATGGAGGTCCTCTGCTCTGACCATAATAAATTGAATTTATAGGGGGTAATTAATCACTTACAAATACGATATGGAGATAGTTACTTGGGAAATTAAATTCCGAAATCTGGTCATTTAGAGATCTTGTAATAAGAAATAACAATTAGTATCTAAGAAATAAGAAAGAAAAGAAATGTATAATAGGAATAAATAAATATTATCGAATACTCGTAAATTACTGCTTATATTATCAGTAATATTAGTATGCATGTTATTTATAAGTCATAATCTATCTTATTGCTTATGTCAATTTTATATACGTAACGATGCAATTTAGAAAGATGGAAGAAAGGAAAACAGAATTACTTTAAAAAATTATGTATGAATTTCCTCCGACTTAATTGTACCATCGAAAATTGAATTACCTATTCTTCTGATTAATATTACTCTAACACATCAAGCATACAATTAATAAAAAGTTCGAGAGAGGTATATTTAAAATAATATGATATAGAACGCCGGCTTAGAGTTCAAATTTGAAAGTTAAAGGTGGGGGCAATCCTTCAAGTGAAAATATGGATGTAACATAAAGGCATTTTGTTAACCACATCAGTAAGTTCCTGTGCCAGGAACAATTACCAGAGGATTTCATTGGATTAAATTGAAGCAAAAGTTTCGAAACAAAAAATTAAAAACCGGTTGTTTGTGAAATAAAGCTACACATGTTCATTTTGGGGCCGGTTTCATTTTTCATTAACATCAGAATACCTTCAACAGAATCAAAATTAATTATATCAACTAATATTACGGTACGCATAATTGGTAAAGCAGAAAATATATCAGAATTTGATTTTGAATGTTAATACTTTAATCTGTTCTTTATGATTCCTACCTCTCCAGATTCTTAATAAATAAGGAATATTTAATGATACAGTTTGCTAACCAAAATTAAAAGATTCACATTCTTTCCAGAGAAATTTTATCATCATCATCATTTATTATTAAATGTATTATTAACTAATTCAATGAAAATGCGTTCCATTTGGAAAATCTAATACCTTACTATCAATACCAGAGGAACAAAGATACAGAAACTTATATTATTCAACATTTCTATTACCCTCAACGTAAATTAGTATTGCCATTTGTAAAACTGCAGTCATTGCTTCACATCTTTACTAATATTTACCAATAACTCCAAGAATTATATTTAATCGACTGCCAATAATGTACCAATATACTGATTTACATATTTAGCAACACTATAATGAGCAACAGTAATCAGGGAATCAACATAATGCGGTAAGCCTGGTGTAATACCACTGTTGCATTTCTATCAAATATCAAGTGCTGTGAAAAGATTAGATTCCAAATCTGATTAAAGCATTTCTTACTGGAAATAATTCACGATAAAAGATATTATTTTCATTCTAAATATGGAGAGGAGGAGAACGTTATGAACCATTTCTTGCAAGAAATAGGATTTAAAATTTAATATATTGTGTATTAGTTTTACGCCTTTACATTCAATTTAGAAATTCAATATGTGTTTTTGCCTTATTCAATGCGTATGAAATTGTAAATTGAAAGCAATTTCATTCAATTTAACGTGTTTACAATCCTATTACTTACAAACCAATATCTTTGGACCTAATAAGTTGATTCTAGCTTTATTTATTTTTATTATTACCTCTAATAGCATAAGACTATAATGAAGTATTATGGTATCAGGATACCAATTATATTACGTCAGGATATTTGAATATTCTCTTTTAACCAGTGAGAGTTATCACATACAGAAAGTCAAGGAGAATGTATATTTCTGGATATTTCCTTTCTCGTGATACGTTCATATCTATTGAATCTCAAAAAGCGTTTAGTCTAACAAGATGTTCCTCACAGAAAGTACTAAAAATACGGAACAGCGGGGTCAAATAATGGATATTTGCATTGAAACTTTATCATCAATTGTTACTATAGAAGCTCCATAGACATGCTAGCTTTTCTTAAGAGCCTGATACTTTTGAAAATAATAGATCACTAAGAATGATTCACATTACCAAATAATGTTAGAATAAAGAATTATCGAAATGCGAAGTCGTCTATACCACAATACAAAGCTTTTCATACATATATATAATTCCCTTATTCAATTTTATATCCTAAATGCGCATTGTATAGAATAAAACTTATCGCCAATACAACCAATCCCGTCAAAATAACGAATTCCTGATTTCCTGTCTTCATAATTATCGAAAAGATACACTTTTTACATTAAATTCATCCTTGATATTTATCATTAAGATAAGAGAAGGACTATCTCCACCCTCATATCATTATTGAATTGCTTCATATAATATGTAAACTTTATTCAGGCATATGTCGTATCCCGGAAGCACCAATATTAAACAACAGACACCCGCACAAATTTATGCATATCAATTTTACGTCTCGAATCCACTGCTGAAGGACACATAACCGAGAGTATGTAACAAAAATGAAAAAATGCGTGGCACAGTTACATCGATATAAATGTCCTAACAATCTCCATCAAGGTATTTGTGAGACAAACAATTTCCAAATGTGAAACACTAATACTCAATGGTTAACTGCCGAATAACTGTAAGACCGAAACACAGTCGAGATTTCGCAGCGCGTATAAGTACTGGTCTTCGAATCCATGACCTTTTAAACGTCCGGCATTGCAAAACGAAAAAAGGGATAAAAAGCACATTTTATTATACATTCTATTCCAAATTCTCGATTTACCAGTCCGAGAGGAATCGACCACTGCGATCAGATATCATCTCGATGACACCCCTCGATGCATACTCGTTTACTATCCTTCGCTCAACTGTGAATAAGTTAGAGTTGTACCGTTTCCTCGGTACAGTGTGTGTGTCAATCTCGATATGCCTTATCGCCTCTCATTTACTGTAACAGAATCATAAACCTCTATAGAGGACTCTGTCGGCGGATCGATTAAATCCAATCTATCTTGCGACGATGCTTCATCAGACACGTAGTGAGTGCAGAAATAGAGTCAGAAGGTTACTGCGAAAACATTTTATGGTATACTGGAAAAATGACGAAGTTGAATCTTGTCAATTACGATAAGTGCAATAACAGTTAATCCCCTGTACTATAAGAACATTTTTAGTTATTCGGTCTATAGCGTATCCAATCAGTTGTCTGCACTGGAAGATATATTAGAAACGAAAATTTTGTTTTGAAAAGGAAATTTACAGATGTTTGCGAGTTCCCGTGGAGTTCTGCCTTACTCAGTGTTTTCATTTTAACTGGTTACTAAAGGTAAAATCGAATAACAAGTTGCAGATCAAGGACGTTGACCTAGTGGTACAAGCGGCATGTAAATGTTTGAGATATTGTTCGTGACAGTAAGCTGTAACGAATAATTTCAAATAATATTGTAGCTTCATAGATACTTATAGTATTGTGTTAGTAATAAGTAAGGCGGGGATAAAATAGGAAAATTGTATAAAGCGAGTAAATATCACATTTTAAAGGTATGTGTAAAATTTGTATGAGTAGTGGATCTATGATGGATAAATAGGACCTATGTAGACAAATGGAAAATGAACAGATTAACTGAACTCCAATTTTCACTCATATGTTCGAAACGATACACTTCCGACTGCTGAGTTTTTATACAGATATACTGTTTCTGTAACTTACATTAATATTATGGTGCATATTTACGGCAATTATCCGTGCATTTTCCAAATTAGGCTTTAACTAGTAACATGATTCCTTTCATTAGATTCTACCGAATATGATCTTTTTAATTATCGAAATCGCTTCACTTCCGTACTCATGACTTCATACCATAGCTCCTGCATACCCTAATTTGACGTGAATTTCTACAATAATTTGCGTTTCGCAGAATCTACGACTTCCTATTCATATATTTTCTAAAAGCGTGCCAACTGCTACATTAATACGATAGTCAAATCAAGTCTTATGATTACTCTGCGCCATGAAAATTTTTCTATGAGTCACAATTATGCGCTGATATTATAGTGAAACACTATTCGAGGCAGACGATTTTGTTTGAGGTAGGAAAGGAGATTATAGATAGACGCTCTCTCGTCCTATATCTTCTGAAGGAAAAAAACCAGGTAACAAGCTGCAGATTATTTATTCCTTTATAGCAGCTCCAGTAGAGTGCAGAGATTTCCGGTCCCAATTGTCTCGTATTGGGTTTATCAGAGTTGAAAGCAATTTCGACGCACGAGGCTCTAGGTACACGTTTGAATCCAGGCTGTAGGCCAGGACTCCAGCGTGCGTGTTTCTGTCTATCACGTGAATGCGTACAAGCAACTTCGTTCGAAGTCGTTCTGCTCCAACTGAGATAATATAGGACTTATCGGACTCGCACGTTTGTCCACCAACCATAAGCTTCTCCTATGACGTACCGCAATACTGCCCCGATTACGCCTGCGCAACACGAATCGATCCTCCTTCTAGTGAATTATTTCGACGTCATTGGATATGTAAAAGAAAGACGGGTTAACTTGCGAGGATAAGTTACGAAATAAGAACTGGATAAAAGATGGAGCATCACCTGAGTATGTATGTAACAATGTATATTGGAAGAGCACCTCTGAGAGGAATATATGAGATATCTTTCGTAAATATTTTTGGGAAAATGAGGGGAGACGAAGTTTTATATTGTAGAGCACCGAGGGAGGAGCATTGGGTGGTATGACTGGTGTCGACGATGAGAGACTTTGTTAAATTGGAAATCTTTATAGGATTAAAGTAAGATTGAGGCGAAGCAGGAAGGTGACATTTGGTCCTTTGGCTATGTTTAAGTATATGTGAAACGTATATTTAAATATATTATATATTGACTCTGGAAATAAGATAACTAATATTAATCGAATGAGATAGGGCGTAGACTATGAACAGAATGTACAATTAATTCCAAACCATGATGGATGGTTATATGCATTTTAAAGGTATAAGAGGTAACGTGGTATCGGGACCGAATGTTCTTGCCTTTGAATACTTCATTACATCCAAATAAGACTAGCTATGGAAGTTTTAAAGTTATAATAAGGGTACCGGGCTGCACATATCATAAGGTAACTATATGAAAATAGCATTTGCTACTTAATTATTAAGTAGTCAATTAAATTTGCGGCCAAAGCTTGTTAGAATTATTACGTTTACTGTTAATAACAAATTGTTCACAGCATGAATTTTTATTAAAGGTGAATAGAACGAAAATAACTTACAAGATTCGATTATAAATTCCTCGTATCTCTGATACAATGAATTTGATAACGGAGTAGATAGTTCCAAGTAACACTGGCCAATAAATTTTAACTTGCTTTCAAATCTGTGATAACCCTTTGGTAATTCCTATAGAGTTTACTTTATCAAAGACGAATGCGTAGTCCAAGTTGCTCTATCATCCTTCGATTTAAAAAGGTGCGTTTATACAAGTTTAAGCAACAGGAACAATTGGAGCTTCATTCTTGTCTCACAAATTAAATGAGAGTGTCCCGAGATAGTCAATGTCACTAATTAAAATTATTATTGCTTCTGAATAATTATAAATAGCTATCAGAGATTAGAAATAACTCTCCGAGCTTAATTCATACGAATTTTCTTGGATTTTTATAAAAGTTTTGTTATATGATACGAATTTTCTTCAAAATAGGGTATTCTTTAAATTTCTCTGAAGAAGAAACCACCCAGAAGCAATATTAGGATGATAATCTGTATTGATAATACGATGAGATATATAGGTTCAGTCTGAAAAGCATACATATAAAAAGTAGTCACTTAACATAACGATGTGTAGCAGTGATTTCCTTAATTTGGAAAACCCGTTAATGATATTATTTACTTTATCTAAATTATAGAATTTATTGTTAATATCTAATTGATATTGTTAATTACAAATAACCCGAATCATACATTTACGATAGAAATAGAAAAAAGTAAGAAAATATCTGCTAGTATAGAGGAAGGTAATTATTAACGAGATCGCAAAATTTGAAAATCCTCGACCGATTTCAGAAACCGATTAGGGATCATATAAAAGGGGAACCGCGCGACTTCTCAGGTCCTTGCCGGGAGGAGATCGGTCGAGGTACATCGGGTCTGCACCAGGCTATTCCGTGGCTTCACCGGTGGGACCTAGCGGACCTTCCCTAGGGTCAGAGTTGGGTATGCAGGCTTTGGTGAATAAATCTATACACGGTATTTTTCGGTTTCATTGCCCCGTTTCGATAGAGATATATCGTTGTTGTCTTTAATATGTCCCAACATTCTTCTTTCTTATCAGTTATTTCCCAGGATTAATCTACATTTTTACTTTACAGGCTTATTATCTGAATTCGCTGGTTTGAAACCGATTTCTGATGTTGTCTTTACGTCCGTATAGTATCTTCTAAGATTTCGAGGAGTTGGTCGGCGGAGTGGTTGGAGATGGAATTGGGGTGGGGTGGTGGTGTGATGGAGATTGATGGCGGTCATTGTCTACATCTTCTGGCTAGTAGATAGTCATTGTCCACTCGACACATGCATCGACTCCTTACATGTTTTATTTCAGAATCTACCTATTTCGATTTCCTGATCCTTTCATCGTTGGTTTATTATCTCGGATTCAGTGTTATTTCATTGATGCGCTGTTTCTGTCCCATCGGTGTATGATTTCTTCCATTTCGTTCAAGGTTGCGGTTTCTATTCGCCTCGCTTCTGTTCTCCTTCGTGTAACTTATCCGTTTTCCTTTGGGTTTATATTCAAATTAATATATTCTCCTTTCGGCATTCAGGCTTCTCAAGACTTAATCTGAAAGACTACGTTGGATGACGAGAGTTGCGTGCGCTTAGACACGACCAGTTAGAAGGTAGAAGAAATTGTTGGACGACGAGGGGTGCTTGCGTTTAGACCTAAGTCGTTATAAATAATTTTAAGATAGATCACTAGGCTAAGACTCACGGGCGCGTCACATGTAGAAAGGTTAGCTACATAACTTTGAGGGAATACATCTGCTCCATATGCTTTCTCTGTTATCCCTCTCGTTTACCAAGTACATCATATCTATTCCCCCGAAGATGGCGATCGTACATAAGTACCAAATAGCCTGCGCGACGTACTTCCATGTACTCGATAATACCATGCATCGTAAGTCGTTGTCACGACTCGTCTCCGACACACATTCAAGCCACCGTCAATCTCATCATGCATCGGGTTCCAGGATGGCCATTTGGTCACTGTTCCAGCCGGAGTCAATACGAGGTTCCAGCAGCCCTGGACGCACGCTGCTAGGGTATAGGCCTGTAGTTGGTCCGGCATGTGCCTACGGCCATAACACTGGGGATGATTAAGTCCTAACCCGTACGGTAGCGTCGGGTAATGCCTGTCTGCCTGTAAGGCTTCACTAGACCCTCGTTGCGGTTCTGGGAGTTTCATTGGTTCGGGGAATACCTTGGTTCACGGCCAAGTCATGGCAAGGTCGGCAATGCCCGTGGTGGGCTAGGTCCGATCGCGATGCTCAAGCTGGATCGTATTTTACACAAGGGTAGGCTTCGTATGCTAGTCGGTCTTTTGAACTCTCGCGAACTAGTTCAGGCCCGCTGCGAAAGCAACATAGTCTTTCTCTGCTCCCGCTTTTCGTATTTGGACATCAAATTACTGGGAACATAGGAACATTAGTGTCTGTTGCAATGTAGCATATTAGCGTTACGTCAGTTGAGAATAAATTTTAGTATACCGATCCGGAACACTTTTGTAGGATACAAAATATAATAAAGCGTCGATGGCTTCACTTTAACTTCTTTCTATCAAGGTTAGATTGGATATCAGTGAAACAGATGTCGCCAGCAGGCTTCGCCACTAGGGCGCGTGTCTGGTCTCGATTCGTAGCCACCTCCACGTTGTGAGTCCTGGTAATTGGTATCGCTTCATAAGGGGATATTTTAGGAAAACAATGCCAAGCTAAAGGCTACGTACAAAGTTTGCGGCATTTGCTATCTATTGGAAATTTTCAATATTCTTCTTGAGCTTCGAAAATGTAAAGCGATCATAATCTGTTCTAATGAAATAGAAGTTAAGAGATTGAATTTGGCATACGTTTCACACCTATTTTTTTTATCGACAGGGCATCAACAATAGAAGGCATAACTTCAACTAAGATTCGGAGTCTGCTATAATATGCATTTCATCTGATATTGCGAGTAAACTACGAAGATACATATCAACTTGAATTTTAAAAGGAACTTATAGTTCATGAAATGAAAATTTATGATGCATAGTACTTGTTTAACTTATTATGCGACTGGGTACCAAGGTCCTAAGTTAATAACAGTATTATTAGTTTAATGTTATTAGATACATTATTCGAAATAAGTCCTCTGTTATTTATACACAGTATTGAATTTTCAGCTACATACATTAACCACAAACCGTATATCAGCTATATCTACAGAGCTTTCAGTCTATGCGATACCGTACTTGCAGCAATGAAGTGGTTAGCACGAACGAGATAAAAACCGCGTTTCCGCGACGCCTGGCAAAATATGTTTCATTAAGCACACTTCCATTATACCTGATCTTCGTGAGCTGTGAGTAATGCAATACTTGACGCTTCGCGGGAATGACGTTCGGTTACCTCAGAGGGACGAAACAGACTGCAATTAATGTCAGTATACCTTTCCCTTGTTTCAATAGACGAAAATACTTTCCGAGACACTTTCACTCCATTTAGGGCAATTGCGGTAGGCCTAGTGAAGCAAAAATAGCACGAATTGCCGATTCTTCTGAAGGTTGGAGTTCACGTAACAGGCTCTTCATTAAAATTGAGAACCGGGACCTACGAATACAACATACATCCCCTGTACCTAGATTTAGACACTTTTAGCCGGTCTCAATTTTTAACGAATTTAATTACAGCATTCCTTTGTTAATAATCCAGTATAGTTTTCAGAAAATCTTATCCATAACATCGTCACACACCTTTACCTTCCAACCAATGGAGGTTGACTAACGTAGTTATTCAATAGCACAAATATTCATCTTACATTTACGGGAACCTGCATTAAACATAAGTCTCTGCCACACAAGTGCGGCAAAACTACGTGCTTCGTAGAGCTGTCTGAATTAGAAGCTTCTACAGTGAACACATTAAACGGATTTTAACAATCCTTTTATCTTCGATGCATATTCTCGAATTAATCAGCTAAGGCCAAATTTAACATAATTCTCAATACCTGTCAAACGCTATATATCGCGGCAAAGATATATCTGGTTTCAATTCATGCTCCTACCCAAATTACCTAGCGTACCTCATGTAACTTTGCCTAATTCTTCGCCGAATCTGACATGATAAATCACTTCTGAGGATTTATATTTATAAATTGATTACCTGATATATTTCGTCAAAACCACTCTCTCGAACTCTCTACAGACACCATAAACAATTCACCAATGACAAGAACAATAAAACACATATCAACGATAGAACTACCAAAGGGAACAAAATGACTTGCTTTAGATACACTGTCTCGCAATTACCGAGAGTGTGTAGATGCTTATTGCAAAGTAATCGTAGTATCGCAAATTTTCCATCACGTGCACGCAGCTATTCGAAGGTTACCGAGAGGGCGAGGCTCGTATAAACAAAGCCCAGGTCAGTCGGTGAATCCGTGGGTAACGTGTCAGAACAGTAGTATGACCATACATGTTCATTTTTGCATTCAGTTGAAATTGAAGTTAATTGTCGTTTAATCAAGCTGTGAAGTTAAGAGTCGAATTCTTAGAGGGTTGTAATATTGAAATACTTTGTTGAGCGTTGCAGTAAGCCGAGAAATAATTCTTAACTTTACTGTCATTCTCACATGTTTACGTTGCTGTTACCAATAAATATTACCACTGACCAATCTCTGTATTAATATCGACTTTTATTCGATCGTGAGCGAAACTGTGTATGGTCTTTTAATTCCGGTACACCGATTTAACCCTTTGCGATCGAGAGGCGCATTTCAGTCGCCACTTGATAAAACTTTGAAGCTCGGTATTCATAAATATGTCAAATTCCAAATAATTTAACGGTGTGCAAGGTATTGAAATCAAATAAACATACGTGCTAATTACCATACGATTTCATATTCCTGCTCCTAAAGTTATTCTCTGCGTTGTTACGGAGAATCTTTGAACTCCAACCCTCCTTTGGCCAAAAATCGTAGAGTGCAAATGGTTAACTGCCGTCAATAATGTATATGATATTTAGGTACTCGTTACAGGTTGATCGCTCTAATATTAACAATGCATTTTATTCTACTAACAATATCAAGATCCTAAGTAAATATATAAATTCTATACCCTTGTCATCCGCCAATCTATCTTCGACGCTCACAGGTAGCTTACTCGTATTCTCAGCCAAATTACCCTTCGGAAATTTGGTGAAACGTAACCTACCTTCCAATTTTCGTCAGTTTCCAGATAAATTGCAGGAAAACTTGCCACAAACTTCGTTGGAGGTTCGAAGATAGGCGAAGCAAGAAAATTAAGGCTTGAGCACGGCAGTGACAATGCGAGAAAACAGAAGGGTTGCGAAGATAAACTCTTCCACGAATGTGGAACAAAGGCGAAAATATGTTTTGTAAGCAAGAGGTGACCAAGATCCTTGATCACAAAGTGAATACTCCACATCTTCAGCAAACATGCACTCTAAAATCGTTTGACTGAAGTACGTCCATTTGCTTGTTATAATGACTCAGGATTACCTATCTGATACATTTCTAACCACTCTATATGCCTTATGAAACTTGATACAATCCTCAACTTCACAGTGCCGCGATCTCATGCCTCTCCCTAAATTTCTCACAGACCAAAGGAATCTCTTTTCCATCTTCCGACTTTTCCTCCGAAATTTCACCTTTCCTCTCTCTCGACAAGCCCGCCGCCTTGTTTATGACCGTGGCATCATCCTACAATCAAAATCGATCGAAAGTTCGACCCTGTCGAGACTGGAGATCTCCCACATATGACGCATCGGCTCGGAACAATTCTTAAAATGGATGGAACGTGGATGAAGCGTAACACCTGACCGAGTGTGCCGTTTCTCACGAGGGACACGGTGTCGGCCAAAATAAGCAACGGTTCGACGATATAAATGAAGCTTTCCGTCCCCCTGCGCAGCCGCCACACACGGGCTCCCCTTCTTCTCTTCCTTTTTCCCCTTTCCCGCTCCGTGGTTTCTTTCCACACCGAATTGACGTAGCCGGACGTGTCAGATGTGGCATTGTCGAAGTGCTTCCGGCCAGAATTGCCTCTAAAAGCGTCCACTGTGTGCATTGTCGGCGATGGTAATTGGACAGTGCCCAGAGAGAATTTGCTAGGTCTCTGAGTCACGGAGTATTTTCTCCAAGTAGCTATTTCCTTTCGAATGGCTATGATTTCAACGAGACCTCTGGTGATTTGAGTGCAGATATTTAATAAACGTTTGCTTGTAATATTGCCGAATTTCTAGAAGAATTCATGGGTGAATTGTGGTAAGAGATTGTCTAGTATTTTGACGTATGCTTTGGTCAAATAATTGGAAATTTTTAAAGAATTGTCTATATATGCCGATGCAACGATTATTGTAAGGAATATGTCTAATTTGATACTTATTGCACTTTTTATGCTATAAAGCTGTTATTTCTTTTAAATTAGTTACGTATAGTTCATTTAATTTTCTGATACTTTGAATTCGTTCCTTGGAGTATATTTGTGCATGTTTGGTGGCATGTCCTAAATGAATTCTGGAATGATTTGGATATCGAATACGTTATTGGTTCAATGGAGTACTCGCTCTAACGTCTTACATGCAACCTGCACTTACATGAGAATCGTATTATTATCTGCGAAGGAAAAGTTATCTGCACTTATTTGGTATGATTATGAAAATTTGGTGGAAAATGTAGCATCTGCTTGTATTCAAGTTTCGAGTAAATTCTCAGTTCACGGGAATTAGCAAAGCTTCGCTTAATCAATTTTAGAATCAATTTAATTTCACTTTTAAGAAGAGTAGTTCATTATTTCGAATCTAAGCTCCATACTCTTGTGCCACTAGTAATAAGAAGGATTCTAATCTTTAACGCACCTTTGAGATAAAACTATTTTCAAATATGTTGGAATACCGTTAGCAGATGTTTAATCTCCCATGATGGTATAAAGGCGGCTAAGAATTTTAGTTTCTACATATATAATTCTTTTGTTTGAAATGAGTTTTGATTTGTATCATAGAATTTGCTTCCCGCCCTCATGCGAAAAGTAATTCAGATGTAGACGCTGGTGTCTTCTTCACAAAATATCAGTTTATTGGCTAATGCTATGAAGAATATGACTGGCAGCGGATAATATTTTCAATTACAACTATCCATGGCTAGTTAACTCATTTGAAACCACTTGGCTTGAAATAAACTTGATTTGTAAACCTCTAGAATGAATTACCTTCGGAGGTCAGTGATCCAGCATTCACCCCAGGATAACAAAAACCGTAAGAAATATTACACGTAATATCATAGCATAAACGTGACGCTGCGGTAATTTATAGTACGCAGGAATCACCCAATAAAATATTGTAAATACATAATAAGCAATATTACAATTTTCACATCATTTCTCATTTCATACCTCCTGTCGACGAAATATCATTCTGAGTTTTACGTGCATATGTATGTGCTAAACTCACTATACTAACTCCGTCAAGCTTCCTTTCTTAAAATGTGCAATCTAATCGAAACTATTAACACCGTACTAATTCCAGTATTACTTCAAACCTCCTTTGCTATAAAATAATCCCATAATTTCTACATAAATGACTACTCAAAGTAGGGACAAAGACAATCTTTCGCACTTTCATATTTACCAGTCGCACTTACACGCGCTTCGTAACCAAATTCGAATTAACGCCTGCGAATTATGAAATATTTGCAAAAGGGTACGGAAGAGACATTCCATCCTTTCACGGGTATGCATGTGCACATCGAATCTCGTGATTCTTTCTGGTGAACCTCCGTCATGTGTACCCGCCATGACCATGTGGTTGCAAAGGAGAAAAGGGTGGAAGAGAAAGGAAGGACTAAAGAATGTTGACGGTGTTGCAGAAAGATGAAGAATGTCACACACACGCATACATACAAATGGGAATGCAAGGAATGAGCTCAATCGTTCGTCCAGCTGGGCCCATACTACGTGACGGGTGTCGTTGATACTTCATTGGCATTTGTTTTTCATTCTCCACACCGATCCACCGTGCACCATTTTTAAGTCGTCCACCCTGCTCGAATACTATGGCCAAAATTTCATTACGCAAATTTCTGCACCGCGATCGTTTCATCATGCTGGAGTTATTTTCAATTCCATTGCCTGGAGTAATTCGAGCGTCGGAGCTCTGCTCCTCAAGATTATTTCGCTTCCAAAGGTCACGAAGTTGAATTTGAGTATACCTGATCGTGGGCGACCATTTCTAGCAGATGGTTGGTTGCTTTTGATACTCGTTGCAGCAAAGACTTTCATTTTTGTTCTTCACTCTTCTATATATTGAATGAAACATGCCTCCGTTAACGTTGCTTGATAATTTAATAGCTGTGGTTTATGGTGTGAAGACAATCGATTGCGGTATGGCGTTAAAGGGGCGGGTATGTTGAAATAACGACTGAAATAAGGCAAAATGCAATATTCACAAATCATTGAATATATATTAAAGGGAAAG